>NC_092871.1:85548608-85552149 GCF_032062135.1 Pyxicephalus adspersus | reverse complement strand
TTTGGAAAGTTAAACTTTATTTATTGGTGTTTTAAATAAACGGCTGCTTGCCAGCCAATTTAAATCCAAGATTTTGTGTTGGGGTATTTAATTGGGGGGAGTGGCTGGTATGCAGGGGGAGTTTGGTAGTAGAAGGTAGTTATGACAGTGGTGTTTATAAGGGATGGGCTAGAAGGTCCGAGCTACCCGCGTCAAGGGTTAACATACCATCCAGACCAGGGGTCCTGCATTGTCTTCTTCTAACCCAACACTTTCTGCTGTGGAGGATCTTATAGTCACAAAGAGAAATATGGGGTCAACTCAATATAAATGGCTATAGTTTTGGATTGGAATTTCCAATCTAGCCAATGTAGACGTGATGGCCAGGTATCCACAAGCTTTTGGCTACGGTGTAGACTGGAATGGTATTAAAGGCAGAGCAAAAATGCATACATTTGAATTGCCCATTGTTAATGCAGTATAGGGTTACCACACATTATGATACACCTTGCATTCAATGGGGAACCAACCCACCGAAATGACAAAAAATCAGACACACACCAGCTTTTTCAGCACAGTCCACCTTGATGCATGGTAGTGCTTTACAGTACATTGTAGTGTGCTGCAACACACAATGCTTTAGAGATTTGTTTGTGATTGAGAGGTAATGGCAACCCAACACACTAACATGTGCGTAGTGAGCTGCGGCATGGTCCACATGGTTGTCACAAAGCACCTCAATGTATGGGGCTATATAAGCCCTAAGCCATGCTTTATACTCCAACAGACATTCAACTCATGGAAAAGGAGTTGTTAATGGAAGTAGGACTTGCTTTCTATGAACAGATTTTAACGTAAGCACACAGCTGGCAAATAATGAGAATCAGGAATTATACTTATATGTTGTAACATTGTGAGTCTGGGGACAGTCACAGCCTCTGATTCTCCTTTGCACCTCCTATAATTATGCTAAGTAAAGTAATAATTACTGTTATTACTTTACTGCATTGCTATTATTGCTTTCTATGTCTTCCTGGCAAGTCTCTATATGTCTCCATTACAGCACTACAGGGCAACAAAACATCAACTCTTTAGAGGTTAATTAGGGCTGTACCACAAAACACACAGGGGATGGGTTTTTAATAATAAAATGGACCTTTACAGTAACGGTCTGCATTATTAAATTCCTGATGTGCCACAATATACAGCAGCTAAATCATGTTACAAAAATGATCCACCTTTTTTCATTAAGAACCCATCCTTCAGCTCCAGTCCAGTGACTTTGACTAGATTTGGGTAATGTCATCACTTTGATGCAGGTAAGAGAAAGCATTTACTCAGTCAAGATACTGCAATGGTTTTATTTTGTAGCAGAAGGTAGGAGGCTGCATGGGGGAAATGAATATAGGGGAGCTGTTTCAGACGTCAGATATTTGGTATTCTTGTGACCTTCCACCCCTTGCAAACTGCATAACCATTTTGAGCTTTGGGATTTGTAATGCAACCACCAATGCAGCTTTGGCATTTAGAAGCCCCAAATGACTGTTTGACAATACAAAAGATCATCATCAGTCTCATAGTGGTCAATCCTCCGATGAGCATGTTCATTGCCAGCACATGTGTGCCTACAACAGGCCTCTCCTCTCCCGTCTGAATTTAGATATACCAGGGAATAAAATAATCTAATAAGACCAGACCCTGAAAGCTCATCTCTTGACAGAGACAACTTAATTACTAGTAGGGTGAAACGGGGGCCTATGGTCTTGGTGTCCTTAATTGGTAGATCCAATGCCTTGTTCTGTAGCAATGGTTCCTCGAAATTTCCTTTCAGACAATATAATTGATGTGATGGTCAGAGAAGGTCTTCTAATGAAGAAGACCAATCCTCTCTACATGTGCTTCATGTCTCCTCAAAACCCATATTTATTGTACATGTCAAATTTAGCAAGAATGTCCTGCAACTGTCCACAGCCAGACTTATTTTGCTCGGTCAATAGTAAAATGATCTGATGAAGCTTCTGCCATGATTGTAAGGGTATAAAGCATGTGATCTCATGGGTTCTTTTGAATATGAAATATGAGGTAACCAACAAACTTGACAATAGAACATCCATTACTCAAATTGATTCCAGGATACTAGATTACAATGACCTCAGTGGCTTTAAAGTTTATCAAACCCCTTGGTGGGCTTTTGGTTTATTTCAGTTTTCATAGATTTGAAACAAGTAACCTTTTGACAATGATATCAAGATTATCCTAATACAGAATTCCCTTAACTAAAGTTCCTAAATGGTGCTGCAGAATCAATTTGCCTTAAACAAGCCATTTCTGCTGCAAACAGTTGAGAAATATTTAAGGGGAATCTTTCAGTATTCTATTTTTTTTACTATTTTGGAAAACTGGCCTGGGATACAATATGAGTAAAAAATACTTTTTCTGCATTGTAGTTGGCTTTGTTTACTAATAATCATGTTCTCCAGTTGGCACGTCACTGCAATATCATGTTTTTTTAGGCTTATCATTATTTGGGGCAAATGGAAGACTCTTGTTTATTAGTGTAGCCAAGGTTTTCTATCTTCACCAATATATATGGGTCTCTCTTGACCCATATATTTTGGTGAATTTGTTCACATTCATATATAATGGTGTACATCCACTTTTCTATTTTAGCATAGATAACCTATGTCACATTGGGAAGTAGAAGAGAATTTGTGGAATTTGTCTTTCAATAAAGTATTATGTGTTTTCAGTCTTTTTTCCTTCAGAAATTCTCCTAGGAATGATGGCTGAAGGTCTCGCTTTGCTAAGTAAACACTGGGTTTGCAAGGGGGAAATTGTCAAAACATGAAAAAGTTTAAAGCCTATATTCAGCTTTGTTAGGACATATGTGTTAAAAAAAGACAAAGCAATTGGGGGGTTCAAAGGATCCCCCTTCATCGGGGCTTAGCCTGATGAACCAAGTGTGTACTTGAACGAAAAAACTGAAGGGTCATTGTCTCTCTCGATGACAATATTTATTGGTGGAAATGTTCACATCTATATAAAATGGTACATAACAAGCCGAGGCATTTTGAGGGTACAAGGGGTCCCTCTTCACCAGGGCTTAGTATTGATGAAACAAGTGTGTACTGGACTGATCAAACTGATGGTGTCCTAAAGGGTCATTTGCAAGGATACGGAGACCTGAAGTGATCACAATATTTACCCCTCTAATTTGGTCAACAGAGCCCAGTCCTGATAAATGAAAACCATTTGAACCCTCAAGAACCTTTGGCTTTTTAAGATCTAATGTTTTGAATAAAAAATCTGGACTTCATAAGTTCTGCTTTTGGGGATTTTCCCTTTTGATGATGATGAGTCTAATATGCTAGATTTTGGAAGAAGACTTTTTGGGAACACAATCACCTGTTGTTTTAGAAGACTATTTGAGTCACAATGGCTCAGAATTGATATGATTGAGAAACAGCTGGGAAAAATTAAGGTTGACAAAGCACCAGGACCTGATGGATTACATCCACGTGTCCTCAAAGAGCTGAGCTCTGTTATTTCAAAGCCATTATTT
>NC_092871.1:85546111-85547372 GCF_032062135.1 Pyxicephalus adspersus | reverse complement strand
TAAGGTCTGTGAAAATGTGGAATCGGCTCCCTCAGGAAGTAGTTTCAGCAAGTTCTATAGATTGCTTTAAGAAAAAGCTGGATGATTTCTAGAAGCACAGAATATAAACGGAGGATTAAGGCTTTAATATAAAAATAACAGTGACTGCTGATCCAGGGAACATCTGGTTGCTAATGGGATCAGGAAGGAATTTTTTTTCCCCTGTTGAAGCAAGTTGTACCAGGGTTTTTTTTTGCCTTCCTCTGGACCAACTATGCCTTATAGGGTTTTATATCTGGGATATGTTTATTTCCTTAGTGGTTGAACTTGATAGACTTATGTCTTTTTTCAACCTAACTTACTATGTAACTATGTAACAAGCTCCTGCTCTGTATTAACTTTTTAGATAAAAAGGCTGCAATAGTATGTCTATAAGGTCATACATGAATGTGTCATATTAATCCTGTTTTGTGGAATAATCAAAATCCAGTCAGTTACTAACCTCCGAAGTCTGGCCGCAATCGGATGTCATAGCCCTTCAGCAACTTGTCCACTGTTTTCTTCACAACTGAGATGTTCCCAGAAGTTGGGCTGGAAAGTAAGATAATACATATAAGTGATAAAAGCAAGTGGGTACAATATGATCTTTCTGCAAGTACAATTAAACAAAAAAAACTACTGTAAACATGGGCATATAATAAAAACACACATTATGAAAGGTCCCCATTATGAAAACCAAACTACAGTAAGATGAGCAAATCTAGAGACACCAACCACAAAAACCATGCACCACTCCAGGCCATATATCCGCAGCCAGCTGCATGTGTCTGGCTACTAAAAACCCCTTCTGTATGCCCAATGTGTATGCAGACTCTTCAGAATCAAAATAGCAGTATTGGTTTATTAGAAATAGAATTTCTACCCAGAAGGACAGGGGTAGGCGGTGTTCTGTAGTCTAGTAGGCAAAGATGACAATGTTAGTGGGAATTTTAGTGCAGCAGTTGCACTGTGGTATCAAATGAAACAGGACTTTAGCAGATTGCTTGATTTTTGGTAGATCGACTGCTATGCTTCTGTACTTTCAGTATTTTTAATGTGAAAGTCATGGAAAAAAGTGTATGTATTGCAGATGTTATGATTATTACCGTATTTTTCGGACCATTAGACGCTCCGGACTATAGGACGCACCAGGTTTTCCGCACGGGAAAACAAGAAAAAAAAAAATTCATTTGATTTCCCCTGAGATCCAGCGTGCGGCACTTGTGCCCGCCCATGAAGGCGG
>NC_092871.1:85475923-85545545 GCF_032062135.1 Pyxicephalus adspersus | reverse complement strand
CTGCATTCGGACCATAAGACGCACCCTGATTTTCCCCCCACTTTAGGAGGAAAAAAAGTGCGTCTTATGGTCCGAAAAATACGGTATATATTATTAATAAACAGGATTTATATAGCGCCAACATATTACGCAGCGTTGTACGTTAAATAGGGGTTGCAAATGACAGACAGATACAGACAGTGACACAGGAGGGGCAGAGAACCCTGCCCTGAAGAGCTTACAATCTAGTAGGTGGGGGAAGTATCACACAATAGGCAGATAGATAAGAAGTGGTGGGAAGTAGTGACGGTTTTAAAAGACAGAAAAAGATGGGTATACAAGTTTGAAAAGCCTTAGGCATAGATTATTTGGATGAATGGCTAATAAGTTGGATGAGTAGCCAATGAGTAGGATGAGTAGCCAAAATTTGGATGAGTAGCCATTAGGCTGAATAAGTTACCAGTCAATTGGATGAGTAGCCAATTAATAGGCATTATAGCCAATTAATTAGATGAATATCTAATGTGTAGGATGAGTAGTGTGAGGTACTTATCCGCGATCTTGCACCATCCTCTGCGATTCCAGGGATCGTGAGCTCTGCTAGCAGCACGTCTCCCCGCTCTGGAGAAGGGATCCGTTCCGGCCGAACTAATGTAGTTCAGCCACGCAGCATCCCCAGCATTCCTGCGAACGTGCACAGCACAGCATGGTCAGCTGCCTCGCCGCGGGGCGGGGCATGGTTAGTTTGAATTTCCTGCCAAATTGGCCGCAGGGGATTCGTTAGTCATGATTCATTCAATCCAATAGCGCCAGATGACGCAATGAGATAGGGTCGTCTGTCAATTTATTGAGGCCTGACATTAGCACCCTTGCCTGTTATAGCCTCTGTGTTACAGTGTGCTTGTGTGCGTTCCTGTATTGAATTACCGTCTTAAACCTCTGTTGTCTTGTTACCAGCTCGGACTTGTTACCAACAGGGACCCGGCCTGATTACTGACCTTTGCATGAACTCTGCCTGCCCTGACTTCAGATTGTCCTTGAATACGCCTTTTGCCTCAACCTTCTGTACTTTACTTTATTAGACTGACCTTCTTGTGTTTTGCCTCAGCCAGCATGTGGATCGCGCAATAAAGTTTGTTAAAGGAATTCCTGGAGTCAGTTGTGGTTTGTGCACCCAGGCACATTTCAAGTAGCCAAAGGGTTAGATGAGAAACACACAATGAGTAGGATGGGCAACCAATACGTTGAATGAGTAGCTAGTGACTAGGATAAGTAGCCAATTAGTTTATTAAGTAAATAGTGAGTAGGATAAGTAGCCAATGAGTAGGATGAGTGCCCAGTGAATTGAAGGAATAGCTAAGAATAGCGAAATAATTAGATGGATAACTAATGTATTGGATGAGTGGCCAAAGGGTTAGATGAGTAACTGATGAGTAAAATGGGCAACTAATGAAGTAGTAGCCAGTGAATAGGAAGAGTAGCGAATGAGTTGGATGAATAGCTAAAGAGTACTATGAGTAGCTAATACATAGGATGAGTGATCAATCAATTGGATGAGTAATCAATGAGTATGAAGTATAGCCAATAAATTGAATGAATAGCTAATGAGTAGAAGGAGTAGCCAAAGGGTTAAATGGGTAACCAATCATTTGCAAAAAGTAGCCAGTGACTAGTATCATTAGCCAATGAATTGGAAAACTAGCTAATGAGTAGGGAGAGTGGCTAATGAGTAGGATAAGTAGCCAAAGGGTTTATTAGGTTGCCATTAAGGTAAATGAGTTGCCATCAGTAGGATGAATAGCTAATAAGCAGGAAGAATAGCAAGGAGTTGGACAAGTTGTTAATGAGTAGAATAAGTAGTTAAAGGATAGGGATAAGTAGTCAATAAGTTGAATGAGTTGTCATGAATTAGATGAGTAGCCAAGGATTAGGATTAGTAGCGAATGAGCAGGAAGAGTAGTCGAAGAGTTGGATGATTAGCTAATGAGTAGAATGAGTAGCTAATATGTTGGGTGAGTTGCCACTAAATTGGATGAATAGAAAATGAGTAGGATGGGTAGCTAATGAGCAGAAAAAGTAGCCAAAGAATTGGATGAGTGGCTAATGAATGGGATGAGTGGCAAAGGAGTAGGATGAGTAGCCAAAGGGTTGAATGAGTAACCAATTAGTAAGATGAGTAGCTAATAAAAAAGAGGAGTAGCTAATGAGTTGTATAAGTAGCGATTGAGTTGAATAAGTCACCACTAAATTGGATGAGTAGCCAATAGTTGGAACGAGTAGCTAAAACATCTTCAACATTAAAACAAAGTCCATTTGTATGTGAATGACTACCACCAGATATATCATGACCTGAATGAATAAGGACCTTTAAAAATTATGTTTATTTCATATATAAATCTACCAGCAATACCCCAAGAATACCACACCATTCACACAGATACAAAGCAACACTTCATTTTTAAAAGTTCCATCTCAGTGGCTCAGCTTTGGCTAAGATGATTTTAATATTATCCATTTGCAAGTGGGAGAATACATTATCCTAATGCCTTTTTTACCATTGAACCATCAGACTGAGCACTGTAACTTTGCAGTATGTCACGAGGCAAGAGCTAGCAGCATCAGCTGATTTTTCAGGCTTTTGAGATTGCACCCAACAACTTTTCCAGAGAAAACATGAACTGGATGACCAGCATCTTCATTTTTCCATAGCATATACTCATATTTTTGCTCACAGCAAACCTTTTCAAAAACCACAAAGTCTTATTATTTTACTAGTTTGTACAGCATACGTAAACACATAAATAAGATAATTTCATAAAAATATGGACATTTGCTAAAAACATGCACCAATGTATAGATTTAGGATAGCTCTCTACTCGTCCTTTTGAAGCTAACTACATATCCATAGGGGATATGGAGTAACAATACCATACCATGAAGAGCGTGCACAGGAGAAAACCACCTTGTTTATAAGGATAATACACATACTCCCTGATATAAAAATTGTGGCAGAAGACTGAATAAGCACTAAAATCCACACCCATCCCCTGTGCAGAAAGGGTTATTGTAGACCTTAGATGTTGGTAACTAATGGAGAAGACACAAAAGGGTCCCAACTGGCACAGCAAGGCTAGGATATAGCTAAGAAAGATACCTAAGAAACACCCAGTTACTGACAAGTGAGGGATAAGAATGAAAGTCACCTAAAAGTTGACAAGCCTCCATTAACAAATTGTATCTTGCTGCACCTTTATTAGAGCAGGGGACATGAAAGCTAACACAAAGCAATACAAAAGATAACCTTAAATGATTACACTGATAAGCTAAAAATACAGTAAATGGGCAAATTTATATAGAAGACACCTCTCCAAATGATGGAGTTCAAGTGTCCCCAGTGAAAAGTTTAGTGAGGACCCTTTATTATTCCACCACGACTGTGCCCCAGGGTACAAAGCCAGCTTCATAAAAACATGGTGTCACCAGTTTCGTGTGCAAGAATGAAGTTCTGACTACTGAACACCATTGGTATGAATTGGAATGATGAGCCAGGTCTTCTCATCCATCAGCACCTGACCTCACAAATGAGGGCACATTCCTTCAAACACCCTCCAAAATCTTCCCAGAAGAATGGAGGATGTTATTTCCATCAGAAAGCCAACTAAATAAGATTGCCGATATCCAATAACCATTTTCTGTTCTCCCATGACTGTGCCAAAGGGTACAAAGCCAGCTCCATAAGAACATGGGGTCACCAGTTTGGTGTGAAGGAACTTAAGTGTCCTGCACAGAGCCCTGACCCCAACCCTACTGATCACCTTTGCGATGAATTGGAATGGTGAGCCAGGTCTTCTAAATCAACATTAGCACCTGACCTCACCAATGGAGGCACATTCCCACAATCAGTACCTGACCTCACTAATGGGGGCACATTCCCACCATCAGAACCTGACCTGGTGACTTTGGTGTGGAGGAACTTGAATGTACTGCACAGAGCTCTGACCTCAACCCTACTGAACACCTTTGGGGTGAATTGGAACGGTGAGCCAGATCTTCTCATCCAGCAACAGGCACTGCCCTCAGAAAAGGACCCAAATTCCCACAGACACCCTCCAACCTCGGGGATGAGTAGAGGGGATCAACACTATAAATAAATATGTATATACAATATAATTTAGAAGTGAAGGTCAGGTGTCCACCATTGTCTGGCCATACAGTGTACTTTCTATACTTTCTAAAAAAAACAAAGTTCTGTATGAACTCTCACCTTGTGTCACTTTATGGTATGCTCTATTTTATGAACTACATTATGGATCAGCTGGAAGAATTTCAGATTTTTTCATGTGTTAAATTGATCAGACAAGTGTGATCTCCATAAAAAGGAGGGAACATTTCGTTCCTTTCAGTTTGACAACTTGAAAGCTCCAAGTGAGTCATTTTCTTAAAACCCAGAAAAAATGATGATAACATTATCTGAAATTTTGGGAATAATTTTTCTGTGCTGCATTGTACTTATGCAGAAATCTATATATAAAATATATCATTTATGGAATAGGGAGTTTCAAAGGAGTTTGATATCAATGCTCACTTTCATATAGTTTCCTGATTTCATCCCCATTCTTCCCAACCTCCCTGCTCCATTCTATTACATTTTTCGCACTATCATTGTAATGTCACCACAGAATGCTAGTGAGTACAATTCTAATTGGAAGTTCCAATATTACCAGGCAGTAATGTGGGGATGACAAAAGCACACGGGAAGTACAGGTAAGCCTGAAAAACAGGTTAGGCTGGGGAGGGTATATAAGCTATATTCTCCATTCTCAAGCATGAAGATGTGATCAGGTAGCTTTACTGCCACCCAAATCATTTCTGCTGCATGCTAGGAATAAGAATGCACATAAACTGCCAGGTAAAGTTGGAATAAATTTTATTTATAAAATAAAACTATTCTTTTTATTTGTCAGTTTGCTTTAATAATTATTTGATAAACAGAAAAGGAGAGATGAATGTAATGAAGCTTTTGTTCCAAAAACATCTTTCATTTTGACATTTTTGTCAAGTACAGGTCAGTCAGTTTTTGTCAAAATCCAGCCACTTATCCTTAATAAACCATCTTCTTTTGCTAGGAGCACACGTCTTAAAATAAATCGATATGAAAACATTAAAAGGGTAAACTGGTTTTTGATGAGGGCATGGAGTCTATTTTCATTCAGATGCATCAACATTATTGAACCAAGTAGAAGGTTAGTAAAAGATAATATTTTTTGTTTAGAATTTTTTTACATCTTGTTTTTTTTAACCTGCCAACTTCTTCGACCTTGCAACATTTACAACATGGTAAATAAACAGACAGATATATCACAAATCTATCCAGACTTTTTTTTAGAAGCCTATATGGCAAGGCTAAAGCTTTTTGATTTTGGACGTATTGTGAGATGAAGCAAATGACTAGAAAAGGCAACTGAGAGCAAAATAGGTGAAGGACAGTTACCAATAAGGTAGAAGGATACCGTCAAGGAATGTATGAACACAGCCTTGTGAAGATTTGGGACTCAAATAGAAGACTGGTCATTCTAGAGAAACACCATTGAGAAGACTCAGAAGATGATATTGACTTGATGACACTAAAATAATAGTAATGGTATTACCATTGACAAATGTCCTTGGGTAACCTTTCAGCTATAGAAACCCTGTCAGCTATAGAAATGTTAAGAATCAATGAAACACCCATGGGGGAACTTTCAGGTCTTCAGGGAACCCATTCTATAATTACTACAGCTCACAGTATATTAGTGTGGTGGTCAATAGGAAGAAATCCTTTAATGTTGTTGGCCATTGGGAAGATTGTCTCTTATGTTGCTGGCCATTGGGAAGAATGTCACCCTTAAAGATAGCCAAAAAAATCATTGGTGTCACTTAAACTGACCTGAGAGTTGCAAACTGCCTATTCCTCAAGAAACCCCCAGCGATCTTTTGGGAATCCCTTGTTGAGGAACACTGCATTAGAGAAATTAATTGGAAAAGACAACCTGATTCTCCATACGTATTCACGTACTCACAAAATAAATAAATACTTTGTAGAATACATTAAAAGCAACTAGAGAATAATTCATCATTCGCCATGCTCTATTTAAATTAAAAAATTTAAAGCCAATGTAAAGAAATGTAGTCTAAGCAATACACAGGAAAAATCAAGACAGATCACACTTTTCTGATCAATTTAACACATGAAAAAATCTGAAATTCTTCTAGCTGGATTCATAATGTAGTTCATAAAATAGAGAATACCATATAGTGACTTAAAGTGAGAGTTCATACAGAACTTTGTTTTTTTTAGAAAGTATAGGAAGTACACTGTATGGCCAGAAAATGAAGGACACCTGACCTTCACTTCTAAATGATATTGTGTATATATATATATATATATATATATATATGCATACATATATATATGTATATATATTTTTATATATATATATATATATATTATATATAGTGTTGATCCCCTCTACCCTTTGGGAAGCCATCCCCGAGGTTGGAGGGTGTCTGTGGGAATTTGGGCAAATTTCTGAGGGCAGTGCCTGTTGCTGTATACTATATATTTAGTGTTGACCCCCTCTACTCTTTGTAGTCTAAGCAATACACACGAAAAATCTAGGCACCGAATGTTTAGGAGACATCTATCCATGACACGAGCAAACAAGCTAACCTTTTTCATCAAGCACAGGTTGGATGAACATTCTTGAAACCCTTAGTTGATCCACCTCAATATGTCTATGTTCTACATATTGTCCAAGAAGGCAAATTCATGGAAAAACTTTCTGTATATAAACATTTTCTGAAATGTATAGTAGCACCAAAGATTCATTTCTGGTGAAGATAAAAAAAAAAAGTTTTAATTGTCTAAAGCCTTTCTATGTATATCATTATTCCTCAGCATCATCATAAATCTCCCAGAAAGACTAAACACTGCCGAGCTAAACATGAAGATCTACTTCCAGTCTCTTCTCTATGTTCTCTACACTCTTTTGTAGTCCTAGTTTTTAGCTGACTCTTTCTCAAGATAAGAATCAAATGACGTTAGGGTCTAATTAATAGATTAGAATCCACATGTTGAATTTAGAAGGATGCAATACACTATTGACTGTATCTCATTCACAAAGAAAGGAACGTGCAACAAGAAAGTGTGGAAGTACACTATGGTCTAAATCAGGGAAGCCCACACTTTTTCGGCTTGCAAAATACTTTTAAAATGACCAAGTCCAAATGATCTACCAAAAATAAAAACTTAGACTTAATAACTCTTGAGCATGGTAGAGTTTATTTTGAAAGGCAGGGCTCTGTGATCTACTCGCGTTGCCTCTGCCATTGACCTGTAGATCGCCATCCATCTGTTGGGCACCCCTGGTCTAAAGCTTGTGGCCAACTCACCATCACACTTATCTTATATGGCTATAAACATTCCTTCAGTGGACACCCCTTTAAAATATTGAGTTTAAATGTTTTCTATGTAGGGAACAGGGAACTGTTAATGCCACAGGATACAAAGACATTTTTGACAAGTGTGCTCTTCCAGTACAATTTGAATTTTGTTGTTTTCTTTTTTAGCATGGCTATTTCAGAAAATTTAGATTGAATTTAAACTCTAGAAATTTGTGTAAAATTTGGGTCCAACGTAATTTTTAGTGTAAAAACTACCCCTAAAAATCATTTACTGAATTCATCATCTGATACACATTGGATTGTCCACAGAAAGAAAAAGCAGGAACAAATCTTACAATGCCCAAATGCAAAAGGACCACTTGTCATATGGGCACAGTTCAGAATTCAGCAGTAGCTATATTACTTTCCAACCTCATAGTGTAAAGCCAGCTCCATAAAGACATGGTTTGACCAGGCTAATGTGGAAGAAGAACTTTGGTGTCCTGCACGGAGACCTGACCTAACCTAACTGAACATCTTTGGGATGAAATGGTACGTTGAATGTAAGACAGGTCTTCTGGTCCAATGTCAACACCTGACCTCACAAATGTTCCTTTGCAGAATTAACAGATTTCAATGAGAAGGTAACTTGATAATATTGGTTTTGGAATAGGATATCTAAGCTTATCTAGGTGAGATGGTCATGTGTTCAGAACAGTTTGAACACCTGATTTAATAAAGCTCGCCAAGACTGAAGAAGATCGACTAATATGGGTAAACTTGAATGATCCAGCAAACCCAGAATGGATTTGGTTAAGGATTAAAAACATTTGCCAAAAAATAGGAAATGATTTTATGAAATCCATTCAAGGTTTGCTGATTTACTCAAGATAGTCTATCTTCTCCAGCCTTGGAGAGCTTTAGCAAATCAGGCCCATAATGTAGGACTTCTGGAGGATATGAATGTTTATGTCAAAAAAGGTACAATCTTGGCATATGTCTCAGATTTCGTTTTGAAACTAAAATTATACACTGTATACTTTGTCTAAATCCAAAGGAAGTTAGATAAACCTAGGAAATCAAGATATATCTTCACTTGTCTCATAATAAAGTTACCTAGGTAATGCATACCGCTGTAGAAGGGGTAGAGACAAGGAAAGTGACCGTCTCTTTGTACTGCCAGGCTACTAGACACACAAGACGGGGATCATGGACAAAGTGTATATGATAGAGTTTCTAACAGCGGAATAATTTTATAGCTCATTCACTCAAGAACAGAAATCCCCTTGATTAAAGCTACGTACACACTTCCAATTATTATCGTCGGAAAACGAACGACGAACGTTCCTGCACGATATATATGAACGATCGTATAGCACCGATCCTGCACATAGAGGTAACGACACGATCATTCGTAGATATTGTACACACAATAGATACGATCGTTTAAGCGATAGAGGAACTATGTGCACGACAGGAAAGTGAACGAGCGTTCGTTCATTACGCATGCTCAGCCCATGGACGATCAATGAACGACCGTACACACGAACGATGTTCAACGATCGTCGCCCAATCCGATCCGCCGGTCCGGTCGTTCGTTTCCAACAATTTTCCTCGTTCGTCGGCGTCGTTGGTTACTTTTTTACCAACGATTTTTTGCCCAATCGATCGTTCGTCGTTCGATTGGAACGATAAAAATTGGAAGTGTGTACGCACCTTAAGACTATATACAATAATACTGTTTGCCCAGTCACATGAGCAAAAAAGTAAGACAATGTTCATGATATATGTGTTCTACAAGGTCTAGAAGAGTTTTATATTGACCACCTTACTTACTAACCAAGCCATATGGAGATACCCAAGAATGAATAACCCAGTGTTGTGGGTCTGTTGTCTTATGAACTTGCCATCATACAGTTCACCACATTAGAGCCACCAACAGAGGTCTTTAGGAATGGCAGTCACAATCCAACACCAACGACCATCTGGTCCCACTCTGTAGACCATAATATCATGTGTAATCATAGCTTACATCATGCTACTCAAAGCATCTCAAAATCACAAATCAAACACTTGACCTATACTATATGAATAATTAATTGTGGACATCTCACCCTTATATTGTCACATCTATCCATTACCACATCCATCAGATAATTCCATTGGGAAATACTACAGCATATTATGAAAATTGTACTATTCCAGCCTTGTGGTCACAGTTTGGTGAAAGCCCTTTCCTGTGTACAAAGCCAGCTTCATAAGGCCATGGTTTGACCATGATGTGAAGGAACTTAAGTGGCTTTTTCAGAACCCTGATCATAACAATATTGAGCATACTTTTTATGATAATATCCAACATCAGTAGCTGACCTTACCTTATTTTGTCAAAAGTTATTTTGGCTTTTGACAAAATAACACAAATTCCTACAGACACACTTGTGGAAAGAATCCCCAAAAGGGTAGAGGCTGGTAAAGCCACAAACCATGGACATCAACATAAATATTAGCCATGGTTTTGGAATAGGATGTCCAACAATCTCATATAGGTGTGATGGTGTCTTCAAAGATTTAGGGGGTCCTCTATAATATATGTCATGGTTTTGGAATTGGATGTCCATCAATCCTATATAGGTATCATGGTGTCTTCAAATCGTCCCACAGCTTTGGTACATCACTATCCTTGCTGGGTCTTGTTCAGCTGGTCCTTTCCACCTGATTTCGCCCACTGTAAGTTACCTATATTTTCTTGGATTGTTACTTTAAATGAGGAACACCCTTTTTTTTTTTAAAGATGGACATACAAGAAGTGAACCAACAGTTTGAGGGTTGTAAAATTGGGTTGCATGACCCTATCTGCTCAAACTAAAATCAATGATGGGAGAAGGATAATTCTGAATCACATTGTAGATTCAATTCATGATATGACCTTCCTGTTTCCTGGTTAATCTCAACTTCAGGGTTGGTAGTAAGCTTGTGGACTTCTGGGACCCTGCATGTTTTTACATTTGTGAGTTTATAGGAGACCCATCAACAAAATATTTTCTTTAAACAAAAGTGTAGATAACCCTTTGTCTAAAGTATAAATTAGCTTTTTTTTTCCTCTAAATCCTTTCCTCTAAAGTCCCCTTCTTTTGTCTTCACCACCACAGTGGTAAGGACTGAATTGGAGCATAGAGCCTTCTTGGATACCTATGTAAAGTATCCCTGCAACAAAAAAAATGTGCACTGAGATTGGCACCTTTTTTATCATTCATTTTATCATTTACAGGAGGATACATAACCCAATCTCACGCCTGTGCAGTGCATGTTCAGGTGATGTAGACAGTAATGAGATGGCACTGGGCACAGGTGCTTCCTCTGTGCCAGGGCTTCACAGGACCCAATGAAGGCCAGCTGTGGAGGGCATGGAG
Organism: Pyxicephalus adspersus; assembly: GCF_032062135.1. Taxonomy (NCBI): domain Eukaryota; kingdom Metazoa; phylum Chordata; class Amphibia; order Anura; family Pyxicephalidae; genus Pyxicephalus; species Pyxicephalus adspersus. The sequence continues at coordinate 85,534,734 of NC_092871.1, read as the reverse complement.
GCTCTGCGGAAGTAAAGTTAAGTGTGTTTTTTTATTTTTATATCTACAACAAATTATACTTATAATACATTAGATACATTAGTTTTTTTTTTTTTTTTTGCAGGCTAACATTTTTAGTAAGTACATAAAATATCCGTTCTCCCAAACATAAGTAATGGAAATAAACAAACGTAGTTGACATAAACGCTGGGTGATATCTATTGTTTCCTTTATAGATACAGTGTGTGTGTGTGGGTGGGTGTGAAAAATATGAAAAAATAGAACAAAGACAATCACCATCTCATTGGATTTATTAGCTGCTATATATTACCTTTTTTAATTTGGATACGCTTTAAGGACTGGCAAGCCAAAGCATATCAATTATTCTGTGTAAAAATAGCCAGATCTGATGACTCTGGTATCTGGTATCTAATAAAACTGGAAAAAGATACATTGAAAATTCAAGGACTTTTGGCTGGAATTATTTGTACTTTCAAAACCTAAAACCTCTGCCTGTATTTACAGAGTCACCCTCAAACTTGACCCACAATCCCACAGAATCATTAATGCCGATATAAGTTTATTTATTTTTATTTCTGTTTCTCAAAAGTGCTTTTTCTCTCCAAGGAAAGTGGTGCATTCCGCACATATCTGGCCACGGTTACAAAATGTATTCTTGAAATGTCACTTACAGGAATATGATATTTATCTTTTCTCTTGTAAATAAAATACAAGAAATAAAGCACATTATGTTTTTCTTTTTTTTTCTATGGCAATAAAAAATTCATCTTTTGGTGTCAATATCAATCCATCATTTAAAATATGCTAATGTTTTTAGCAAAGAAAATCTGTAAAATTACGTTGAATTGTTCAGCAAAACTTTCCATTTGTAAATGTGTCAACTTTGCAACAATTGGGACCACAATGACAAAAATGAAAATACTTCTATATGTAAAGCCTGTAGCCAGGGGAAATGCAATGGACTTAGGGGGGAGGCAAATTTGACCGTGGTATGCTGGGAAGGTGGACATCTAGGGGTTAAAGGGCAGGAAAAGAAGAGCCGCAAAGGGGGTCACATAGATTAGAGAGGGTTGAAAGAGGAGGAGTTGATTAAGGGAGGAAGGGGATCACCCCGGCTGTAGGAATGGGAAAGCTTCCCTCCCTTCCTACATGGAGTTGCTGGTTGAGTGGGGGGCGGTGTGGGGTCCTAAAGGGCAATATGTTAGTAACTGACATGGTGGTCGAAGGATCTGCTTTAGGTGTAGCTCCTCCCGAAGTAGTGGTGGTAAATTGGCGGTAGAGGTTCAGGGAACAAAAAGTCTGCTGAATTGGTCACATACCCAAGGCGGGGCAGTGTCAGGAGGATCAATCGGGGGACACAAATTGGGTGTGTTGGTCAAAATAATGCCCTTGAGGACCTGAAACCAGGAAAGGAGGTGCCAATAATTATTGGAAATTGTTGTTTCTGTGATGTTCTGTTATCTGTAATGTTCTGTTATCTAAATTTTGATGGAAATGTTTTTATAAATAAAGAACTGTTGTGATCAATAAACAGCCGATTAGGCCAATTTCTTCCAAACAAGTGGTCTGATAGACGAAAAAAGGGGGGAAGAAGAAAGAGGGTAAAATTGATATGAGTGAAGTAGTACAGCGCTGCCAGGTCATGGCATTCACATTAAAAGTAGAACCATGGCTTTTCATGTGCTGTCTCTGCACATTTTTTTCTTGGTTCCACAAATCCTTTTGGAAATTGTCCCTTGCCTAATGACAAACCTGGGTGTCCTTTCAACAAATGGCACAGGTTACAAATGAGCTGACATAGGATAAAGAAAATGCTTACTATGAGAAACAAATGTTCTTCATTGTTCATGTAGCAAATGATTCCTTTAGCAATATGGCTTTGGCTAGGTAGATCTTATGTACCGGGGGGCCCCAAGAGTGTCCAGGAAATAGAAAAAGTAATAGAAACACTACACCAATGGTCAAAGTGCACAGAAAATTGTATCTGTTACTTCATGGTGGGAAAAGACAAGATAATACAGCCAATGCGTTTTGGAGATTACAGTCCCCCTTCAACAGGGCTTTAAAACATGACCATGAAGCACAAAAAACCATACAAAAAGTAAACATTTATAAGGGAAAACCAAAATGATTATTCATCTTCAAAAATATAGTGTTGGTGGCTAATTATGATGTTATTCTATAACAGACAGAAAGACACATTGAATTAAAAAAGTAATTGTAACAGCAGATAAAGTGGATTTCTTTGTACTGCCAAGCATTATTGTGTTGAAAAATACAACTGCGTTTGCATTAGGACTTAACCAATATTTAGGTATTCATTCTCTTCTAAGGATTATTGCCTTTTTATGAGTGTGGGTTGGATTCAGTCAGTGCTTTTTCTAAAAAAAGTTCCTAAGTCTTCAAGATATTTTATTCCACTTTTGTACAAAGCATATAATGTCCCAATATTGTTGATTGAGTTCCATGTGACTTTCACTTTGTTTTTACCTCCAGCTTCATTTTATTGTTTTCTATAATTTGGTCCCTCAACTACCAATCTGAATTCAAAGCATTTAATTAAATTTGACAACTTTTAGATCAAAGTCTACTGCTAATAATGTGTGAATGTTTGATGAAGATGCCATGGTAGAGCCTTTTGATATTGTCTTCACTTTTTGTCTTTTTTGGGTCGGTAAAGAAACTGAGATTCTGATGACATTATTTCTTGCCTTCTGGCTTGTCTTCCATTTACTAGTGTTTCTGGATCATGACACTGGAGCACATAAATCAGTTGATCATGGTACATCTGTAGATAAATGATGCTTGCACAATAGAGGTTGAGAGCATTTGCTACATCTGAAAGAGATTAGTGAACCAAATTAAATGTGCTCCACCGTTTGGTGGAACTGGACTCAAATCTTGCTGTTATCTTGCTCTTCCACTCTAGCATAACACAGCTCCAAAAATTTTTTTTTTTTTACTTGCCAAGCATTTTTTAATATATTTACTGTATTTCAGGTCTGCTGAACCAAGAAATGACATCAGTTACATTGAATTGGCTCTAGTTCTTGTGATACTTGAATCAGAATAGACGATTTTACCAACAACAAATGTTAACACAGCATATTATTATCAATCTTTATTTACACCGATGGTTTGCATTTTATATATTTCATGTAGCATTATTTTCATGAAACTTTCATTTGCCTTCTTTTTATTCATACATTTTCTTTTTTTACAGAAATATGAGTTCCTCAAGAAGAAGTTGTTTTAATAATCCCAATGTATTTTGTTACATTTGTGGTGAATATTCTCAGCAAAAACATTACAGAATTTGTGAAACTAGCAAATCTTGTATATTTTGGTTTTAAACTGGAGAACCAAGATAAGTATTGGGCTTCCCATATGGTATGCATAACTTGTGTAGAGTTTCTACATCAGTGGAAAAATGGAAAACTGAAAAGTTTGAAATTTGGTGTACCTATGGTATGGCGGAAGTTACCAGAAGTTAAAATACCTGTTTATAGGACAAGCGAGGTGACACTCCGACCATATTTCAGTGAAGATGGAGACTTTGTGTACTGTTGTAACATCCCTGGACTACTAGCACATATGGGAGGACCAGAATACCGAGCAGAAGACTGGCCGCTTTTCATAGACAGTTCCACTCCGAGTTTGAAATCTGTTTTACTGCATAATGCCAACTGCTATGCATCAATTCCAATTAGTCACTCAACTGACAAACTTTAAAGAAGAATATGAAAATAATAAAATGGTCTTACAAAAGCTTTGCTATAATGAACACCAATGGTCCATATGTGTTGATTTAAAAAAGGTGAACTTCCTACTTGGACACAAAGTGGATACACAAGGTACCCATCTGCTCACTCATCTGCTTACTCATCTGCTTGTGGGATATTAGAGCAAAGCAGGATCTTTGGAATAAAGTGACATGGCCTCCAAGGGTAAACAAGAAAAAAGGTGCAGCCAACATCATTAACTAGCCAATGGCTGACAAAGAAAAAATCAATCTCCCTCCACTAAACATAAAGTTGGGATTAATGAAGCGACTTGTTAGGGCTCTGAAGAAGGACGGTGACTGCTTCAAATACATTTGTAGATTCTTCCCTGGATTGAGTACTGCAGGACTAAAAGCAGGAATCTTTGATGGACCCCAGATTCAGAAACTGATAAATGATTGAAATGTCACAAGTTACATGACTGATACTGAAGCTTCTGCCTGGCACAGCTATGTCATGGTTGTCAAGAACTTCTTGGGTAACCATAAAGCACAAATTTAAGAACTAGTACAAAACGTGCTCTTAAACTTCAAAAATTTGGGTGCTGCTGTGAGCATAAAGGTACGCTATCTCCATAGCCATTTGCAAACATTTCCAGAAAACCTTGGCGATTTCAGTGAGGAACAAGGGGAGAGGATCCATCAAGATATAAAGATGATGGAAGAAAGGTATCAGATGGGATAGACACATGATGGCAGACTACTGCTGGAGCCCTCAATGTGATTGTCCTGATCATCAGCATAAAAGGAAATCATACAGAGTTTTTCAATGACTTCTTTCTGATTAGTTCTGTAAATATACTGAATATATAATATAATGACATTAAGTATTTAAAAATTTTAATTTTGTATATGTAGTCATATCTAGTTTAATTTTGCTTAATTTTCATGTTTCATTAGTTTTATGAGGTTAATATTGGGATCATAAAACTAGAGCTAATCTAGCAAAACCAATACCATATTTGAAATCTGTGCATCAAACAAAACATAAAATTACTTTAATCTGTTTGGCAAGAAAATGTTTGTTGACCAGTGTAATCAGATAAAATACAATCTTAGAACTGGAGGAGCTGCAATGGGACAGGAGAACTTTCAGTATAACTTGAGGAATTGCAGTAGAACTGGAAGGCTTGCAGTAAGACAGGAGGACTTGCAGCAAAAATGGGGAACTTGCTGGAGAACTGGAGGACTTCTAGTAGGACAGGATGACTTGCGGCAGAAATGGGGAACTTGCCATAGAACTGGAGGATGTCTAGTAGGACAGGAGGACTTGAGACAGAAATGGGGAACTTGCCGCAGACCTGGAGGACTTCAAGTAAGACAGGAGGACTTGCGGCAGAAATGGGGAACTTGCCGCAGACCTGGAGGACTACAGGAGGACATGCGGCGTAAATGGGGAACTTGCCACAGAACTGGAGGACTTCTAGTAGGACAGGAAGACTTGCGGCAGAAAAGGGGAGCTTGCCGCAGAACTGGAGGACTTCTAGTAGGACAGGAGGACTTTCAGCAAAAATGGGGAACTTGTTGCAGAACTGGAGGACTTCTATTAGGACAGGAGGACTTGTGGCAGAAATGGGGAACTTGTAGTAGGACAGGAGGACATGCGGCAGAAATGAGAAACTTGCCACAGAACTGGAGGACTTCTAGTAGCACAGGACGACTTGCGGCAGAAAAGGGGAGCTTGCCGCAGAACTGGAGAACTTCTAGTAGGACAGGAGGACATGTGGCAGAAGTGGGGAACTTGCCGCAGACCTGGAGGACTTTTAGTAGGACAGGAGGACTTGCGGCTGAAATGAGGTACTTGCCACAGAACTGGAGGTTCCTCTAGTAGGACAGGAAGACTTGCGGCAGAAATGGGAAACTTGCCGCAGAACTTGAGGACTTCTAGTAGGATAGGAGGACTTGTGGCAGAAATGGGGAACTTGCCGCAGAACTGGAGGACTTCTAGTAGGACAGGAGGACTTGCGGCAGAAATGGGTAACTTGCCACAGAACTGGAGGACTTCTAGTAAGACAGGAGGACACGTGGCGTAAATGGGGAACTTGCCACAGGACTGGAGGACTTCTAGTAGGACAGGAGGACTTGCAGCAAAAATGGGGAACTTGTTGCAGAACTGGAGGACTTCTATTAGGACAGGAGGACTTGCGGCAGAAATGGGGACATTGCCGCAGAACTGGAGGACTTCTAGTAGGACAGGAAGACTTGCAGCAAAAATGGGGAACTTGTTGCAGAACTGGAGGACTTCTATTAGGACAGGAGGACTTGCGGCTGAAATGGGGACATTGCCGCAGAACTTGAGGACTTCTAGTAGGATAGGAGGACTTGTGGCAGAAATGGGGAACTTGTAGTAGGACAGGAGGACATGCGGCAGAAATGAGGAACTTGCCACAGAACTGGAGGACTTCTAGTGGCAGAAATGGGGAACTTGCCGCAGAACTGGAGGACTTCAAGTAGGGCAGGAGGACTTGTGGCAGAAATGGGGAACTTGCCACAGAACTGGAGGAATTCTGAATAATTTTATAAATGATTTTCAGTAGATCGGCATAAATGTCTATATAGTAATTATGTAACATTGTTGACGTTTACAGTAATGTCAGTAAGAGAAGCCTTCTGAGCCATCCCCAGTGCCATCTCACCGCGGAATCCTACACTATCACAGTATTTTTAACAGCAGGGCAGGGATACTTACCATAAATAAAAAAGTTCCTTATAGTAACACTTTCATATATATCTAAACCCAAGAACAAAACTGTAATATGTTGAACCTTACTAGTCCTTTAATGTGGTGGCTGCATCTTTGGATGGTCCTCCCAGTAGAACACTTCTTGACCTAGGGTGGAAATACTCACTTATCAAACTTTTTATAAGAGCATGATTGTCACCCTAGGCTGCTCCTCTAATTTGTACTACCGGTATAAACATCTGATTTGTACTAAGATGCAGCCACCACATGTTTGTTGGTTTTAGCATTATATATGTGTTAGTTTACTCATTTCCATATTCTGTTTTCCCATTCGTTTTTCCCAATTTGTACAGTTGGGCCATACAGAAACCATTTCAACTGAACCTGGTATATGAACCCTGCAATTGGCAAGATACCACACACTGAGGCTGACCTGTAGAAGAAAGGAGGAGATGCCATCAAGGATTCAGGGATGGCAAACTTAAGCAGAAGCGAAGTAATTAAGGTTCATTTTATTGCCACATTATTTCCTAGACCTTGCAAGTGACTATTGTAACTCCAAAAAGAGCCTTTGTATTGTCATATATTTCAGGACCACAATGCTCCAATAATCTGGTGTTATAGGTTGGGTGCACAGCACACCAATGACTGAATTCAATATAATCAATGCTGTAAAGATTGCAAGCTGCGCATCCACCTCCCCTGGGAATATGTGGCCAGTTGAAGATTAACCCAGATGACCCGCAGATTAATAGCGACAAAATTCAGGTCAGTCTAAATGATTTCTGTATCATCTTCATATGTATATAGTTTACAATTTGGTTTACCAAAAAAAAAAAAAAAAAATGGAAAATCAACAATCAACATATTTTATTTATGACTATTTTTAAATGATTTATGAAGTTCCATTGGACATTAAATGTAAGTAAAATATTTCTTTATAACATTAAAAATCCCATTTGCAGTCACATGAAAAACTTTACACATAAATAATTATTGAAATCTGTATTATGAAAACCAGTGGCTAGAATCTTAGCGCCAGCTAGTTTTTGAACATCTATACATAAGCTCAAAAATCCACGCATGTGCATTACAATAATTCTACACATATGGTCTAGTCATTTTTTTAAGTAAAGGTCTGCTTTGATAATAACTAAGAAGGTTTATTCCTACAAAGCATGAACATATTTTAATGCCAACAGCACTATATCCAAAATCCAAAGGGAAAATCACATTTGAATTTTAGGTATGCCCCAGCTCAACCATGATTGGACTTGGGAGCGCACATTCTTTAAAAAAAAGTCCTTGTTAAAAAATGCACATTGTAACCTGTGCACACAAACATTCATGCACATTTGCATTTGGTTATTCTCAGAACGTGATTGTACGCACATATCCATTTGTAAATCAGGCCCCATGGGAGAGGTTTATCAGCTTTCCCATGCAACAAGCCAGAGCAAAACAGGAGCAATGAGATTAGACAGATTTACTACAAGATCAGAGGATTATTTATTAATTCCTTCTTCATCTGTTAAAAAGTAACAATGCGCCAATCTAAAACGTGCCCTGACCACAAAAAATAGCAGGTGAAAGTCCCATTCTATATATTTAGTATCTAATGCCTATTTTGTTCAAGCAAAATGAGTTGCAGGTCCTGTTGGAATCATTCTTTACCAATTTGTGGATGGCCAACTGGTCCAACAAAGCCACTCCTCTCTGTGAAGCATATGGTCGCTCCATCACTGATATCATCACATAAAATGCAGGAGCAGTGCTCATTGCTGGTCCTGCATTGTAAGTGATGATGTAGAGGGCCTATCCACCTACTGGGACTGGAATGAGAGAAATAGGGTTAGTATTTCTCTGCATGACTATCTCAGTGACAAGGGATCCCCAAACAGGGTTCCATAGGAATGTAAACCTCCAACCAGATGAGTTCAAAGTTCAAATGTCTACCATTGAATGGTACTTTCTGTGAAAAGCACAGCTTACAAATGCATTTTGGTCAATTGTGTCTTCCAGCCTTGTGGTCACAATTTAGTGAAGACCCTTTGCTGTTTTTCCATGACTGTACCAGGGGTACAAAGCCAGCTCCAAGACATAGGATGACTAGTTTGGTGTGGAGGAACTCGGGTGTCCCGCACAGAGCCCTGACCTCAACCCTACTGAACGCCTTTAGGATGAATTGGAATGGTGAGCCAGGTCTTCTCATCCATCAGTACCTGACCTCAACAATGTCTTTGTATGCTGTAATAAACTATATTCTTCAGGAATATATATGTTACTCCATCATACAAAGGTATTGTAGACCATTGTTTTTTTCCTGCCTTGTGGTCACAGTTTGGTGAAGACCCTTTTTTGTTCCCCCATGACTGTACCCCGGGGTACAAAGCCAGCTCCATAAAGACATGGAGTCACCAGTTTGGTGTGAAGGAACTCGAGTGTCCTGCACAGAGCCCTGACCTCAATCCTAGTGAACACCTTTGGCATGAGTTGGAATGGTGAGCCAGGTCTTCTCACCTGACCATCATACCTACCTATATGGTCAAATGAATGGAGGACACCTCCCCAAATGATGGCCAAAAGTCTGAGAATCCTCTCCATGGTTGGGTTCAGAGGTTTCCAGTGAAGGGTCAAACATGAGACCTTGTAGAGTATTGTTCTCTTCCAGCCTTGTGGTCACAGTTGGGTGAAAACCCTTTTCTGTTTCCCCATCAATGTGCCCCAGGGTACAAAGCCAACCCTACGGAACACCTTTGATCACAGTTGGAATGGAATTAGAATGGTGAGCTAGATCTTCTCATACAACATCAGTACTGACCTCACAAATGGGGGCAAATTCCCACAGACACCATCCAAAATCTTGTGTAAATTATTACCAAAAAAGTAGAGGATATTATAAACACAAAAGGGCACTAACTCCATATTAATGGCCATGGTTCTGAAATGGAACTTCCAAAAACTCATATACAAGTGATAGGTGTCTACAATATCCTCACCCTATAGTATATCTTTAAAACGGACAAGGATATTTAATTTCACAGAAGCCCTTTTAGCTCAGTGGGAACAAACCCTCACAGACAAACTACAAAACTTTCTCAGAAGAGTGGGGTTTATTATATCTGCAAAGAAAGACCAATGGAATCTCAATTTATGAGATTTCACTGGCCATATTATTACTTGTTTTTGGAAATCTGCTGTAAAACACACATTTTAAGACATGGTACCACAACTTGAAGACCCGAATGGGCCTAGACTGGACATTTTACCAGTACATCAAACTGTTGTTAAAAAAAATCCAAGGATGATGCTTGGAACACCTGGCACTCCAGTTTAAGCACTCAACTGACTTTTGGGAAGAATGGTAAACAAATCACAAGAACATGGAATGAGATTCATATGGTTTCCTTTACTGAGTATACTGGCAGTGTGGCAAAGAAATGACTTTAGATAAAATCTAAATGGAGATTTTAATAAAAAACGTTTTTACCATTACACTGCTACACAGATTACAATGATGTGCAATTTGAGGGAAGGGCAACGGGGGCACAAGGCCCACCGAGATGCATCTTACTCCAATACAGCAGTAGGAAAGCAATGGGCCATTCCCTCAATTAAACTTCACGCAAAAATGGACATCCTGCCTGATGCTGGCTCTGCTCTAACTCGTTTCGCTCCAATAAAAAGCTTTGTTGCAGCGATGGGCAGGCAGTGGCGAATCAGACATTTTTATCTCCAGTTTCCAAATTCAATTGGTCTGTACACTTAAAATGATATACACATCCACATTACCCTGACATGGTGCCCCTGATTCATCAAACAAAATCGGATTATCGGTCGCGCATTCGTATTAGCGATCCGGAATCGCGCGCGATCGCGCTATTCAACAACCGGAAAAGCTCGCGCACGGAGCCGCGCTTATCCGACAGCTTTTTACTGGCGATCATGTATTGCGCATGGCAGAAATCCGGCCGGCAGATTCAGGATGCGAGTGGACGCGCGCACTCGAGTCCCGGACCGCGGTAATCCGCGATCGCGGGTCGCGCGTATTATCGCGCTTCCCGCGATCGCGGATTTCAATGATGAATCAGGGGCGATGTCTACAACATCTAATATGTAACCTCCTACTGATTACCCCTCAATCGAGTCAACATGTTAGTGGTGAAACCAGTGTCAGGCAGGATGTGAATTTTTAATAAAATTTTATTAAGGGAAGCTACGGCGGTGTGCGGCCCATTGCTTTTCTATTGCTGCACTTACATTTTAACAACATTATAATAAAAGATGGCTTGTGCAGTCTTTTTATCTCTTGTATAAAATTTTACCAAAAATGGTGTTTTTTTTTTAAATTGATGGATGATATCATGCTGTGAGAATATGCACGGTGACTAGTTTGTATTTTTAGATACAAACTGATTTGTGTTTGGTTTTGTTAAATAATCTGTAGGATTACTGATGAAAGCATTAGAGCTTACTGTTTCTCATCCTTTAAAAAAATATAATACTTCCCTTGCCATGTTCATCAAAAGCAAATCTCAAGATGAAAGAGAAGAATACATATGGGAGGGTTTGAGAATTTGGTCCCAAGGGGGGTCTCAGCATTCAGAGTAGCTCAAGACCATTGGAGACTATCTCTCTCCAAACAATGTAAGGGTATTAAAAGAACAATACAGGGACAGATAACCTTTATGGCTCAACAGATATCCACCTAAATAGCAGTAAGGCTAGATGCACACGTGCAATGGTTCTCCTCCGATAATTGGTTCAGGGCTGATATCAGATGAGATCTCTGCGTGTTTACTGGGCTTGTCGTCCGTCGTCCAAACGACTGCCCTGACGGATCCACAGACGATGGATAACGAACGATCGTAATGGAAGTGAAGGGGGAGAGAGCGCAGCAGGGTGCCGCTCTGTCGTTCTTCCCCTCCCCTCTCTATAGAGCAAAATGGTACTGTATGTACAGCACTTATTCATGCATCGTGCAGTCGTTAGTCATTGGAAAGGAACATGAAAGATCCTTTCTGATGACAATTATTGCACATGTGTACATAGCCTAAGTTTGCATCTAAATCTATGACATTTACAGATGTACGTGTGTAATGAACCACCGGTCAATAGACCAGGTTTGTAGATCATATGTATAGTGGGTCTTTCCCTTCTAAATGTGGATGTAAATCTCATATGAAGGACATTCAACTAGTGTCTCATGGACAGCCATGTTTTAAATATAATACTACTTTCTCAATGCTAATCTATTGTAACTTCTTGTCTAAATGCACTCCAGTGATTGCTGTATAAAATGGGTTTCTCGATGATGATGGTGGATGGACCATGTCTGTGTAATGTGTGTTGAAATGGACATAGAGCACAATTGGAAGACAGGGACATAGCATTGTCACCTTATCAGAGGCAGTATCAAACAAGGACCTTTATTACAGGTTCCTTGCTCAGGATAGCTTTAGAATTTAGGGATAGGATCTTCATATTCAAAAGCATGTGGACATTTAAGAATTACATCTAGCTATATGTCCAAAGGTATATGAACCCCATTTCAAATAATAAGTTCAGGGGTCCCCAGTGAAGGGTCCTGGTAATGCTCCATCATACAAAGACATTGTAGACAATTGTGCTTTACTGTGTGTATTTTATACTATATTTATTAAATGACCATAGGAATGTAAACCTCCAACCAGATGATGGAATTCAGGTGTCTACCAAGTCCTGGTAATCCTCCATCATACAAAGACATTGTAGACAATTGAGCTCTTCCAGCCTTTTGGTCACAGTTTGGTGAGGACTTTTTCTTTTCCTCCATGACTGTGCCCCGGGGTACAAAGCCAGCTCTATAAAGAAATTCACCAGTTCACCAGTTTGGTGTGAAGGAACTCGAGTGTCCTGCACAGAGCCCTAACCTCAACCCTACTAAACACCTTTGGGATGATTTGGAATGGTGAGCCAGGTCTTCTCATCCAACATCAGTCCCTGATCTCACAAATGGGCAAAAATTTCCACAGACACCCTCCACAATCCCAGTTTTCCCCAGTTTGTTCCCTTGCCGGAATCCCTCTTGACATATGCATGGTGACAGATGGATTTTGTAACAGACACGCACTCCTTGGGTTTATTCAGTTGTAAAAGACAGACGTATGTTAAGATTAAAGAGACAATTTAAAAATGTTTTCACTCAAGATTGTCTTACATTCTCTTTACATGTTAGCAGTGGAATTAGGCAATGTTCACATGGATGTTGACCAATAAGAAGAATAAGGCCATGTTCACAATCACATGGTACTGCACCGTACAGTTTGGCATGCTGCGGTGTCATGTATTCTGAACAGCACTACAATGCTTCCTGCTGGCATACTCGTGTTATGGTGCAAATGTAAGTATTTCCTTACTTGTGCCATCATGCAGCAGGCATAACACACATAGTTATCACGGAGGCATAGATATGAACCGGACACTTCCAAAAATGGGATTTTTTAATGTTTTTAGAGCACCCTCACTGACTTCAATTAAAACCTTAGCACCCACAAATCAACTGCAACCTCATTTCAATGTCAATGCGTTACACCAAGGCACACTGACCCATCGCTACAAATGTTCTCAATTTAATTTATTCCAATCCCAAGTTAATATTTTTTGTCTATCATAAACACATAGTGGTCTATTTAAAGTACTTTAAGGCAGAAGGTCCACTTCCTAGCCAGCACCTCTCTTCCATTCCTTCCAGGCCAACCCCTCAATTTTCTTTTCCCTCACCATTCCAAATGCTAAGGCATTTAAGCTATGAATCAATATTTTGCAAAAATGTAAAAAATGTAAAAATTACTCACCCCTGTCTCTAAATCCAAAAGGCGCAGGTGATGTCAATGCTGCCTAATGAACACTCAACATCCCATGGGAATGCACTGCTGCAATGGGCTGGGACGCATTCTTATGGGATTTCCAGCATTCCGCTATCCCAGGAGGCAATGGTAAGGCATGATGACAACACCTGTGCCCTTTGGAAACTAGAATTGAGGTGAATACTTATGTAGCTTTTTTGTTAAATTTCTTTTTTTATATGTTTTATCATACTGCTTTGTTTGGTGGGGGACTGAAAGAAAAACAGACCTTACATTTTTTACCCTTTCATGGTAGCAGATTTGGTGTGAAATGTTACGTAAAGTGTGCCACGTTTCTCACTGCTTGGTGGTCATAGTGAGAAGTGGGTGTGCAAAATGTGCCATGGTTGTCAATGATTGGTGGTCATGGTGAGAGGTAGGTGTACAAAGTGTGCCATGGTTCCTCATTTCTTGGTGGTTATGGTGAGAGGTGGGTGTACAAAGTGTGCCATGGTTCCTCATTTCTTGGTGGTCATGGCGAGAGTTGGGTGGACAAAGTGTGCCTTGGTTCTTCATTGCTTGGTAGTCATGGTGAGAGGTAGGTGAACAAAGTGAGCCATGGTTTCTCATTGTGTGGTGGTCATGGTGGGAAGTAGGTATACAAAGTGTGCCATGGTTACCCACTGTTCGGTGGTCATGGTAAGAGATGGCTCTACAAAGTATGCCATGGTTCCTCATTGCTTGGTGGTTATGGTGAGAGGTGGTTGAACAAAGTGTGCTATGGTTCCTTATTACCTAGTGGTCATAGTGAGATGTGTGTGCATAAATTGTGCCTTGGTTCTTCCTTGCTTTGTAGTCATGGTGAGAAGTTGGTGTACAAACTGTTCCATGGTTCTTCATTTCTTGATGATTATTGTGAGAAATGGGTGAACAAAATGTGCCATGGTTCTTATTGCATGGTGGTCATGGTGAGAGGTGGGTATACAAAGTGTGTCCTCATTTCTTCGTGGTCATGGTGGGAGATGGGTGTTCCTATAGAACATGATTGATTGTTGCTGAACATCTTTTCACATATTCAAGTATGCCCTTTGCAGCTTTCAGCATTGGGTCACACAAAAACTCAGAGCCGAAAAGGAAGATGGGGGAAGACTTTCTTCTGCCAGGTAAAAACAAAAACAATATAATTGGTGGTGCTCTAGCAGAAATACTCATTATATGAGGGGGGCGATATAATTGAAAAATAATTAACAAAAGTTACCAGAAAAGAAAACTGTAAGACACAAAAAGAAAGGGTGACATAAAACCCTCCAAGGTGTAGTAAGTCATGCCAAAATGTATTTATGAAAAATGGAGTAAGTTTCACTCGTTGATGCAAAAGCATTGGTGAATATAGACTGGGAAACAAGAGTTTCCCATTTGATGTCAACTTCCTGCCCTGGCCACCAATATTGGGAAGATGAAAGGGACCCTGTAACAGTCCACACTCTACCCCTTTCAACGACATCAGCAGGCCACAGGAAAACGCATTGGGAATGAAAATGGAAATTGAAATTGCTCTCTGTCAACCTACAAGATGCTTGGTCTGTTGACATGCTATCAACAGTCCAAGCTCCGCACAGGCTGATGAAAAGGAATTTCCATTCCCGAAACCTGCTGATGTTTTTGAAAGGGGTGGAGCTTGGAGACGCTGTGATCAAAGGTTTGAAAGGTAGCTATAAAATGCCAAGCATATGTCAGCATGTCCTACTCTGATTATGATATATTGATACTAACCCGGGTGGGGGGTGGTGGCAAATGTCCTCCCAGCCCTGTCTTCCTATAAATGGTTTGAGACTACAAATAGAAAGACTAAAACTGGGTATTAAAGCTTTACAGGAAAGATAACATCGTTGATCCTTGATCCAGGGAACATCTGATTGCCCCATGGAATCAGGAAGGAATTTTTTCCTCTGTTGGAGCAAATTGTACCAGAGTTTTTTTTTTTTCTCTTGATCAACTATGTACATAGGGTTTTATCTGTGATATGTTTTTTTCCCTAGTGGTTGTACTTGATGGACCTATGTTTTTTTTCTACCTGACAGATGTAACTATGAATAGGATTGATTTCAACAATGATCAGTAAACTTTTCCAAAATATGCTCCTCCAATACAATTTGATTGCAAAATATATTCATAAATCAGTTTTTGTGACAACTCAATTACAAGATAAATCATGAGGTTACAAGTCCTCACCACCTACCAAAAAATAAAAAAAAGTTGGGTATAGACACTCATTAGGTCAACACCCTAATGAGTGATTGGATATAAATAATTTCCATTGAATTAAAACCCATCATTTGTTTTAGTCAGCCAGTCAGACTTTACTATCAGGACTACAACGATTTATAAACGACAACCCTTTATTTTTTAGAAAAAGCAAGAATGTGTTTTATTTACAAAGGTTCCTTTATTTGTTTAATTTTTTTTTGGTTTCGAAAATGGTTCCGATTTTGATCAGCTGGTAGAGTCAAAGCGGGAAACATTATCTGTGAAAGTTGCCAAGTAAGTTTACAAAACCATTTCCAAAATCCGGCTCAGAGCTGGTGTCACTTGAGAAAATGGAACATTTTTTTTGGCCACTTCTCACCTACACTTTCAAAAGCCCGAAATCGATGGACATTTTGGCTCGTATCCATCATACAAGGGGCTGCACGGTCATGGGCCTTCAAGATGTTAGTATAGTAACTGCTATGCTAAAAACGCCGGCCAGGCAGTCATCTGTAATAGTATAATGTAGCTAATCATATTATATGATGGGTTTATGGTTCTGTGGCATATATTTTGTCACAAACCAAACCGATTTTTCAAGTATCTCTTTAGTATGTGATTTCAAGAAGGCCATGCTTCCCTCAATACATGGTCCACCACCTCCATATACAGAGCTCATGCAAAATCAGTATCATTCCACCAATGGCTTATACTACTAATACATCCAATGTTTTCTTGCTCTTTGGTCCAAAAGATCATTTACAGACCTTATTGGTTTTATTAACACCTTGTGCCACACCTGTCCTTTTATCCTATGTAATATATTTGAGAATGCTTGTAACCAGAACAGCCACCATCTCTATTTCCTCAGCAACCATTTTCTACACTTTTACCCCCACGTTGCACTTTTACTTGGACCTTCCGTTCACTGTTTCCCCATTCTGCATTTTAGCTTGCACATTTTTTATACATTCCTGAATAGCCATTGCTGGTATTCATCTTCTTATGCCATCAGATCCCGTCCATTCTTCTTTATGCATTCCCTGTGCAACTCTCATTCATCTCACGTACCTATTTCTACCTCTCTCCTCTAGTATACCCTGAACAAAGCACCACCATTAGCATCTCTCCATCAGCATCCACACATTAGCATCCCTCCATCAGCAAACTAGTTCCCACCATCATTTTTAACTGGCCATTTGCTCCATCACAATTTTCCTGTGTCCAAATGCCTGTTCACCCAGTGCACACCATTGCCTTCATTTGCAGCTCCCCTCCCACCTATCCCAATCACCTTACCTTTGTGCAGAACAGACTAGCGAGATGGTAGCCAAGGCTGAGATAATTGCTCCAATCCAGCTCTCTTTCCCAAGACTCAACATTTCCACCTGGACCATGGAGTGGAGAGGGGGTTTTGGACGGAGGGGGGGAAAGGGACAGGGGTGGGGGAGGTCTTAAATTCTTGCAACCCCCTCAATAAAAAGCGAAAAAAGCCAAATCCAAATGCCGAAATGAAAAGGAAATTTCCTTTGAAAAAAAGGGGGTCCTTATGCCCTCCCCAAATAGTAATGGAAGGCAGATAAGAATGGGGTAAGAGTCAATGAAGAGGCTAATCCACTTTTTCCTTGGTGACAGGAGAAAAACCATTAGAATCCAGACTTGGGCGATGGATGGTGCCTTTTTTGGTCCTTATTTGCTCCTTATTCCTCGTCTAGTCGTCCATCTGTATTTTTTTTTTTTTTTTAGTCGTGGCTTCTACAAGCCTGGGCGAGAAAGGGGGGGGGGAGGTGAACTACAACAAAATGGGTTCCCCTTCTCTAGTTTGCTAACCCCCCCCTTTTTTAAGTTGCTAGACTTAAGGGGGGCTTCTTGCTTTGCCCCTCTCACACCCCCTCCTATGCCCTTTTTTCTTCTGTACAGGAGGGGGAAATGAAATGAAACAGAAATGGAAAAAAAAAATAAAGGAGGGGGGAGAGAAAAAGAGAGAGGAAAGGGTAAGCTTCAGCGCAAGGAGGAGGAGGAGGGATGTTCCATTATATGTGCTGCAGCAGGATCTGACTACTGCACATTGTGTGGAGGGAGGGATGAAGAAGGGAGGGAGTCACAGAAGAGAGGGGAAGAGATGGAAGGAGGGTACCTATAGATAAATGGAGGGAGTGAAGGGAGCAAGCAAAGGAGGCAGGAAATATTGGAAAGGAGGGAGAGAGAGAAAAAAAAAATCTCTAGGCACATTGGAATTCTGACGTCGTAAATGACAGTATTAACCCTTTCCAACAGTGATGCTGCCCCCCTATAATAAAGGAGAACTGATTTTCTGGCTATGAGCATAGGGGGAAGGGAGGATGCTGCAGAGAGGAGCTGTCCCAGGTGCTGAGCCTATTAGCAGCATCAGGACCACTTCCATCCATGCATCAGCAGTACACATGGGCTTTTCTGCATGGGTCGTGATATAGAAAAATAAAAAATAGAGGGAGATGTGCCAATCATTTCCAATCATTGGCTGAATATGGCATTATTAAACCAATCCTGCCTCTCTTTTTACATCACAGATATCCCCGGTACAGGGAAAACTATTAAAAATTATAGGAGTGAGTGATGCATAAAAATCTCCAAAAAAATGTTACCAGCCCCATTTCCAGGGAGCCTCATCTGCCGGTGTATTGAGGGTGAGAGGGGCTCTATGAGGTGCAGATTTCTGTCTGCAGTTTTGTTACTAGGGCAATCAGGGAAGCAATATTCATTCTGTATGAGCTGACTCCATGTTGCCCTCCCCTACAAGAAGCTGTGTGCATGCTGTGACTACAGTGTTAGGAAAGCACGCAATGCAATCAGATGGTGCTAATGGCCCCAGTGTGTGAAATACAGGAATAGAAATCTACAGAAAAAAAAGGACAGGCTGTGGGGTTACAGGGAGGAAACAACACAGGCCATAGAGAAATATTGAATAAAATAGCACTAACTATAGAAGGACTGGAAATAAAACATCACAGAATATAGATTGATGTAGAGAAAGCAGCACAGAATGTAAAGACATGGAATGAAGCAGCACCAACTACAGAAACAGGACAGACTGTAATGCAATATGCAGCAAAACAGCTCAGGATATAGAATTATGTAAAACAAATCAATGAAGATTAAATGTATAAAATTATAGGGAGTAAAACAGCTCAGTGTAAAGAATGATATGGAATAAAACAGCTTGGGCCACAGAATTCTAGGGAGTAAAACACCTCATGGCAGAGAATGATAGGGAATAAAACAGCTCAGGCTATAGAATGATAGGGAATGAAACAGCTCAGGGTATAAAATGATAGGGAATAAAACAGCTCCGGCTATAGAATGATAGGGAGTAAAACAGCTCAGGCTATAGAATGATAAAGAATAGAACAGCTCCGGCTACAGAATGACAGGAAATAAAACAGCTCAGGATATAGAAATATAGGGAATAGAATGATAGGGAATAAAACAGCTCAGGCTACAGAATGATAGGGAATGAAACAGCTCAGGCTATAGAATGATAGGGAATGAAACAGCTCAGGCTACAGAATGATAGGGAATAAAACAGCTCAGGCTATAGATAGATAGGAAATAAAACAGCTCAGGCTATAGAATGATAGGGAAAAAAACAACTCAGGGTATAAAATGATAGGGAGTAAAACAGCTCAGGCTATAGAATGATAGGGAATAAAACAGCTTGGGCCTCAGAATGATAGGGAGTAAAACACCTCATGGTAGAGAATGATAGGAAATAAAACAGCTCAGGCTATAGAATGATAGGAAATAAAACAGCTCAGGCTATAGAATGATAAAGAATAAAACAGCTCCGGCTATAGAATGATAGGGAGTAAAACAGCTCAAGGTATAGAATAGTAAAACAGTAAAATACCTCATGGTAGAGAATGATAGGAAATAAAACAGTGCAGGCTATAGAATGATAGGGAATAAAACAGCTCAGGCTAAAGAATGATAGAGAATAAAACAGCTCCGGCTATAGAATGATAGAGAATAAAACAGCTCTCGCTATAGAATGATAGAGAATAAAACAGCTCAGGCTATAGAATGATAGGGAGTAGAACAGCTCAGGCTATAGAAGGATAGGGAGTAAAACAGCTCAAGGTATAGAATGATAGGGAGTAAAACAGCTCAGGCTACAGAATGTTAAAGAATAAAACAGCTCAGGCTACAGAATGATAGGGAATGAAACAGCTCAGGCTATAGAATGATAGGGACTAAAACACTCAGTGTATAGAATGATAGGGAGTAAACCAGCTCAGGCTACAGAATGATAGGGAATAAAACAGTAAAATACCTCATGGTAGAGAATGATAGGAAATAAAAGGCTATAGAATGATAGGGAATAAAACAACTTAGGCTACAGAATGATAGGGAATGAAACAGCTCAGGCTATAGAATGATAGGGAATGAAACAGCTCAGGCTACAGAATGATAGGGAATAAAACAGCTCAGGCTATAGATAGATAGGAAATAAAACAGCTCAGGCTATAGAATGATAGGGAAAAAAACAACTCAGGGTATAAAATGATAGGGAGTAAAACAGCTCAGGCTATAGAATGATAGGGAATAAAACAGCTTGGGCCTCAGAATGATAGGGAGTAAAACACCTCATGGTAGAGAATGATAGGAAATAAAACAGCTCAGGCTATAGAATGATAGGAAATAAAACAGCTCAGGCTATAGAATGATAAAGAATAAAACAGCTCCGGCTATAGAATGATAGGGAGTAAAACAGCTCAAGGTATAGAATAGTAAAACAGTAAAATACCTCATGGTAGAGAATGATAGGAAATAAAACAGTGCAGGCTATAGAATGATAGGGAATAAAACAGCTCAGGCTAAAGAATGATAGAGAATAAAACAGCTCCGGCTATAGAATGATAGAGAATAAAACAGCTCTCGCTATAGAATGATAGAGAATAAAACAGCTCAGGCTATAGAATGATAGGGAGTAGAACAGCTCAGGCTATAGAAGGATAGGGAGTAAAACAGCTCAAGGTATAGAATGATAGGGAGTAAAACAGCTCAGGCTACAGAATGTTAAAGAATAAAACAGCTCAGGCTACAGAATGATAGGGAATGAAACAGCTCAGGCTATAGAATGATAGGGACTAAAACACTCAGTGTATAGAATGATAGGGAGTAAACCAGCTCAGGCTACAGAATGATAGGGAATAAAACAGTAAAATACCTCATGGTAGAGAATGATAGGAAATAAAACAGTGCAGGCTATAGAATGATAGAGAATAAAACAGCTCCGGCTATAGAATGATAGAGAATAAAACAGCTCTCGCTATAGAATGATAGGGAATAAAACAGCTCAGGCTATAGAATGATAGGGAGTAAAACAGCTCCGGCTATAGAATGATAGGGAGTAAAACAGCTCCGGCTATAGAATGATAGGGAGTAAAACACTCAGTGTATAGAATGATAGAGAGTAAAACAGCTCAGGCTACAAAATGATAGGGAATAAACCAGCTCAGACTACAGAATGATAGAGAATAAAACAGCTCAGGCTACAGAATGACAGGGAATAAACCAGCTCAGGCTACAGAATGATAGGGAATAAAACAGCTCAGGCCACAGAATGATAGAGAATAAAACAGCTCAGGCTATAGAATGATAGGGAGTAAAACAGCTCAGGCTATAGAATGATAGGGAGTAAAACAGCTCAAGATATAGAATGATAGGGAGTAAAACAGCTCAGGCTACAGAATGATAGAGAATAAAACAGCTCAGGCTACAGAATGATAGGGAATGAAACAGCTCAGGCTATAGAATGATTGGGACTAAAACACTCAGTGTATAGAATGATAGGGAGTAAACCAGCTCAGGCTACAGAATGATAGGGAATAAAACAGTGCAGGCTATAGAATGATAGGGAATAAAACAGCTCAGGCTACAGAATGATAGGGAATGAAACAGCTCAGGCTATAGAATGATAGGGAATGAAACAGCTCAGGCTATAGAATGATAGGGAATAAAACAGCTCCAGCTATAGAATGATAGGGAATAAAACAGCTTGCGCCACAGAATGATAGAGAGTAAAACACCTCATGGTAGAGAATGATAAGGAATAAAACAGCTCAGGCTATAAAATGATAGGGAATAAAACAGCTCAAGCTATAGAATGATATGGAAAAAAACATCTTAGTGTATAGATTGATAGAGAGTAAAACAGCACAGATTAATGTACTTTAGAATTCTACAAAATTAAACAGCACTAGTGAATATTACTGAGTCGGGCCCTGTATTTGCTCCCAGCATGCACACCTTGCCTTGATACATGTCCTTAATATGAGACACCCCAGTTTTTAAAAATTGTCAGATCTAATAATAGGTCACCGCCCCAATGGTCGCACATTTTAAGATCTAATAACAGGTCACCCCTCACCACAGCTTGCTTTGGAATCAGCCATGGAAGCTGTCACCATCGCCCCCACAATGATACAATGTATCAATTTTTTATATCATTGAGTTTCCTTTCTGTATAGTAAGCAGAGGTTTCTGGAGAGACTTATCAACCCCTCAGTGTGTGCTACACCCCCCCCCAGACTCGTACTTTCACATATTGCGAGTGCACAGTTTATGTAACCCAGATTTTGGGGGTCATCCCCCAACATTTCCATATACATAGCATTGCTATTCCTGTCATCTTCCTCATGTTTTATATTTGGAGTGATTTCCATTTATGAAATTAAAAATTTCCATTTATGAGATTAAGTCGTCATTCACTCATTGCTGTTCCTCATTTTTTCTTATGTGCCCTATCTCCTTGAACCCCCTTCCCCGGTTTTACACACAGGAACATCCCCTGACAATGCCCAGGGGAAAAAAAAAAGAGCGGTTGCCATGGTGATGATGGATGCTGCAGTCCTTGCAGCCGTGACGACCAGAGGAAGCCACTATTGGACAACCTTACATGGAAACCTAATGTAATGTTTCTGTCTCTTTCATCTCCCTCCCCCCTTTTTTGTGCTGCATTTTGGAGGCAACAAGTGCAAAACCTGCAGGACCACGTGAGGGGAAATTATTCTCCAGGAAATCGTTTTCTTCTTGAATATTTTGGGGTTTTCATTGCATGAATGACCCCTAACATTCCTGGGGATCCCCTGCAACCTCTTCCTGCCACACTATGTAATATGTGTCTACGCCTGGGGTTTGTGGACAGGGTGACAACCCAGGGCAGAGATTGGAGACAAGAGCAGAACGTTGTCACCATATAACAGGAGGTGCATGGTCAGGGATTTTCATGGCAAGGATTATTAAAACAAAAATGAGGTGTTGAAGAATATGAAATTGGGAAACAATATGTTTTATTTATTTGCATTTATATGGATTTTTTTTAAACTGGGGAAGAGACTAATTAGACCAGTTGGTCCATCAAATTATACTAAAAGACAATCAATAATCAAACTCTTGGTTAGCACTGAGGAACCGTCGTAAATCTACAAATCCCATTCCTGTACACCTTGCTAATCCACCCTTGTCCGTTCCTTTATGTGCAACTCTACTATAATGTCCCCATTACAACCATTCTGATTTTTCCTCGTTGCAGTTCAGCAATAGGTCTTGCTCCTCCCCCAGCCTGGAACTGGACAGTGAAATGATAAGCAGTAGGCTGATAAACTCATACCTTTGCTCAGCCCTCTGAGCAGCATTGCAACAAACCTGATTGGCTTTTTGTGCTGCTTTTTCTCCACCTTTTTAAATTATGCTGTATAGGAAGGCTTATACCAATTCAAATTTGGGTGCTGATAATTCTTGTTTTTTAAATAATCGATTCATGAATATGGAGTTGTGCTAATTGTCCTTGGAGCATAGCTTTAATTTCTAATCAGAAAAGCTCCCTTCCTGATGTCAATAAGCTTTCATTTTTATTTTTTTTTGCTTTTGGATAGTGTAGGGATTTGATACTTTGTTAAGTTTTTATCTGTGTCTTCTTGCTGGGAAGATTCTGGCTCCTCATTGGTCCTGTGGAGGGGATGATTTTGTGTTTTTTTTTAACATTTTTTTGCTTTTTTTGTTCTCAGGTGGTCACATGAAATCTTGCAGGTGCTCAGTCAATCAGAAAACAACGCCATCTACAGGATCTATAAGAAAATGTCATTATCAGACCTGGCCAACTTCTTCTATTGCTCCAGTTCTGACCCACAAGGCCATTGTAGGTGTTTTCAGTGGTACACAGGGGTCAGCATGGGCACACTGACTGGTCCGAGACCATGCAGCCCCCATACATCCCAAGCTACAATGCTCTGTGTGTTTCAACACTTTTCCCTTATGGCCATTATGAAAGTTTTCCAGCAGTAGCTCTTCTGTGGGATCAGACCAGAAGGGTCACTCCCATCCCCATCCCATGCACCATCAATTAAAGTACCGGAAAATCCCAAATTCAGACGGCAGATGGGTTTAGGTACACTAGGTCAACAAGCCGGTCACACACTGATCCTCCATGATGGTTTGGGGTCATTGGAAGTGTTAGAAAAAAGCTTTGCATCCATAGGGAAAGTAGAGAAGAGAACCGACCTGCTCTGGACGAGGACAGGGATGAAATACTGTATTAGAGAATTCAACTTTTTTGGTGTTACATGCACCAGTAAGCAATTGGTGGCATGTAACACTAATATTAATGTAAAAGAGATGGCAGGGGGCAAAATGGGGTACATAAGAAGCAGACAGAGAAGCATTTAATCAGCAGGGAAAACAATGGATTTGTAATATTCTTTACTTCTATGTATTCATGATTTATAATTTCATTATTACTCTTTAGATTTGGAATTGTGTGCATGGTATTCGTTAGTGTTGGGAGGAATCATAAATCTTTGTCTTATTGTGTTAGAACGATTGCCTTTCTACAGATTTCAGTGTTTTAATCATGACAATGAAGAAGGCGGATGATATAGTTCAATCTATTTTTGATGCAGTCAAGGTTAGAACATGCAGAATATATACTGTGGGAAGAAAAGAGGGGGGAGGAGGAAAACCAAGCATAGAATAGGTGCACCGAGGAGCAGTTCTGTATTAGACTTTTATTCAGCAAATAAACACCGATCAATGCCAAGGGGTTTGTATAGAAAGTCTATATAATCAAACAAGACAAACATCTGCTTGTCTGAGCCATTAGGTCCTATGTGTTCACATAGTTCTGTTTGGAGTTGATCCTGACTTGAATCAGAGCGGATTCTGACTCGAATCTGAGCTTTTTCCAAACTTGTATGGAAAGAATCTAAGCAATCCAGGCTTCAATCCAAAATGGCCAATGATCCCAGCCAATCTTGTCACCAGACCATGTGATTGTCCAGCAGTCATATTGACAGGTTCATTTAAAAAAAAATATCAATTCCAACTCAGAATTTCTGAATCTGGTTGGATTTCTGCCCTAGTTACTGTTCCAAGAACTTCAATTCCTGACTAACAACATTCCTTCCTAATGGCAGTGCTCAACTCAGAAATTGTTTTAAGCCCAGATAGGAAGAAATTGTAGGTGAGTGGCAACCCCTGTATTGTGACCCAACTCTTTAGTAACCACCTAAAAACAGCCGGGTGGTTACTGAAAAATTCCAGGCGGTGCGCCCTGCTAAAAGAAGCTGGGGAGCACACTGAATGGGTTCCCTAAAACAAAGAACAAATGTACCTTTTAAGTGTTTTGCCAGCCTGTTCACCCAGCAGGAGAGTCAAAGAGGAAAGAAAGCCCTAAGCATCAATCAGCTCACATATATAAATCTTTGTAGGCTGCTGAGACTAATATGGGGATCTTGCTACCAGGTAAGATCCTGGTGGTCATCTTATGCCACCCAAAGCTCTAAAACCCAGAATATTATTAAAATTCTATGTGTGTTTTTTCTTCACATCAACCATAAACCATGCAGCTCTCTGTCAATGTATGTCAAGAAACCTAGGTGACACCTATACAGCATCCACCATCTAGTGCAAACATACAGACCAGCACAGCATTCATCTATAAATATGTACATGAGGGGACCCCTGCAGTTACAGCACACCTGCAATGTATTAGGAACACAATACTAGACATGGTCTGCATTTGCTCCCTGATTGCTTTAGCCTTTAGTGGTATGTTCCACACACTACCTTGAGATGGCGGTCCACATTGACATGATTGCATCCCACATGTTCATGGAATATTGTGCTGCATGCTGTACCATTTATATGCCCACTCTGAATCAGTGAAATATATGAGGTGCTGGATTTATTAAAGCAGGTGGTGCCAGATATTAGTGGTGCAGAGGAAGTTATCCCCCCCAGGCAATGGCGGCCCGCCGTTGCACCACTGAGTGCACCAAGGAGAAAGTAGCACAAAAGCACAATGTAAAAAGTCCAAGTTTTGTTTTATTCAGACTCTTGCATTGTAGATATGCAACACATTTTAGAGGTTCAAAAGGTCCCCTTCATCAGGGATTGGTACTGTTTAATGCAGCAGTACTGGACTGATAAAATTGGAGATTTTGTTAAGGGTAATTAGTATAATCGAGTGATCTTATTACACATTGAAAAACTCTTGCACATACAACTTAATGAGCAAGAGAAGAGAATAATTCAGACTCTTTGCCCACTTTCCACCTTCTTCTGGAGAATCAATTAGAGTGTGATAGTCTGAAAGCAAAATCATCCGATGGGATCTGTTTTAGAAGAGTAGAAGGTCAGAGTGGGACATTCATTGAAAAAGTTAGCACTAGACTTGAACCTACATCTACAACCAGGTTTTGCAATCCAAATGAGACAGATTTAAAATTAAAAATGATATAGATTTTTACTTAAAACACACATGCAACTACAGCTGAATGCTTGGAAGATATAAAAAAAATAAATAGCGCAGATCCGAATTCATTAATACACTATTAAATGCATTTGTTTGACCCCTGCAATCTAAAGTTGAATGATGCTGACCATCAGAAAAAAAATTTGCTGGAGAAATCTTTGGCAGCAATTTTTTTTTATTATTATCATTTTACATTTTATTAGATTGTCAGGTTCACATTTAATTATACTGCAGGGCTACTATAGGGGGCAATGTGTGGGTCAAGCTGCAATCTTTATACAGATCAAGATTTTGTTTTAAAAAAATTGCAAAAGAGAAAAAACACCATTTGGTGTTCATTTCATTTGGTCCAGAGTTATTTTCATTTTAAAGGTGACCCATTTGAATATGTACAGTAGTTTCAGAGCACATATTAGATTGACTAATATTATACATTTAAAAGATATATAAAAGGGGGATATTATCCCTCAAACTATTTAACAAACAAATATTGACCTATCTTTATTTGTTAATAAAATGTTAGCTGTAAGTGTAGTATTCACCATGCAATTTACATTTTGGCCACTAGATACGCCACTTCCCCCACATCATCTACTATTACAATGTAAATGCATCTTTCGCTAATAATTGATTTTTTATGGTTTCTTACAGCTTTTAGATATATTTGGATGCAAAAATTGAGCTAAGTTTATCAATCATACTGTACTAAATGTACAAAAAATATTTAAGATCAGAGATGAAAGAAATAGATTTTATCTCAGGTACATTAGGGTTTTACACTTGTATTTGCACCATGTTTGAAACCCAACCCTTCAATGTCATCATATATTTTAGGTAAACTGAAATTACATGCAAACAAAATTTGGATAGAGGGGTGTGGTGTTAAAACACCTAGAAGGTTTGTATTGCTGTCTGTGTCTTTAGGACAGTTCTCCTTATTGGTCTAAACATTAAAGTGTGGCAAACTACAATTTTTGGTCTTACGATTGGATAGATGGAGGTCCTGAAAAGTTGACTTGTGATGTCTGTTGCTTCATGTGAATAAAGTCAAAGATCATCACTAGACCATGGAGTGCTAGTGAAGATATTATTTAAAGTATGACAGTGGTTTGCTTGCAACCCCCAGATTGTGACTCCAGTTTTCCAAATGGCCCTTTGAGCTCCTGTGATCTTTAGCAATTCGGCTCTAGTGACCCTTTGTGTTTCTGTTACCCTGTGCTCTTGTGACATTGTGTTAATGTTTTTCTATGACCCTGTGTCCTCTTGTGGCCCTGTGCATAAGGGACTCTTTGTGCTCATGTGTCCTTTAACTGCGGTGACCCAGTGCTTCAGTTACAATCTGGACTTCTGTGACTACAAAAACACTCCATGCTTCTGTTCTCTAGAGACCCTGCATGCTTCTGTACTCTAGATACCTTCTGTAATTCTTCATGCTCCTGTGACCCAATGCTTCATAGAGCTTCTATGATTCCATGCTCCAGGAACCCTCCATGCTCCTGTGACTCTGCACTGCTGAGACCCATTGTCCAGAGACACTTCATGATCCTATAATCCTGTTCTCCAGAGACGCTTTTGTGTTCCTGTCATCCTATTTCCAGGGACCCATCATAATCCTGTGCTCCAGAGTCCTTAGTTATTCTGGAAACCTTCATGCTTTTATGCTCCAGAGTCCTTAGTTATTCTGGAAACCTTCATGCTTTTATGCTCCAGACCTTCATGCTCCTATGCTCCAGAGTCCTTAGTTATTCAGGAAACCTTCATGCTCCTATGCTCCAGAGTCCTTAGTTATTCAGGAATCCTTCATGCTTTTATGCTCCAGAGTCCTTGGGTATTCAGGAAACCTTCATGCTTTTATGCTCCAGAGTCCTCAGTTTTTCAGGAAACCGTCATGCTCCTGTGCTCTGGAGTCCTTGGGTATTCAGGAAACCTTCATGTTTTTATGCTCCAGAGTCCTCAGTTATTCAGGAAACCTTCATGCTTTTATGCTCCAGAGTCCTTAGTTATTCAGGAAACCTTCATGCTCCTGTGACCCAATGCTTCATAGAGCTTCTGTGATTCCATGCTCCAGGAACCCTCCATGCTCCTGTGACTCTGCACTGCTGAGACCCATTGCCCAGAGACACTTCATGATCCTATAATCCTGTTCCCCAGAGATGCTTTTGTGTTTTTGTGATCCCATTTCCAAGGACCCTTCATGCTCCTGTGACTCTGCACTTCTGAGACCCATTGTTCCGAGATCCTTTATGTTACTGTGATCCTGTGCTTCAGGGACCCTTTGTGATCCTGTATTTCTGTGCCATATAAATGTTCCATGTGCTTCAGAGATCATTTGGGATCCTGTGCTTTAGAGACCCTCAATGCTCCAATGACCCTATGGTCCGGAGACCATTGTACACCTGTGACCCCTACTCTCTAAGGCCTGTTATTTAAGTATATTTTATCTAATTATCTGCATAAATAGGGAAATTATATTCCTATCAATGCATATAGATATTCAATTAAAGAAGAAGGTTCATGCACAAATAATAGCTAGTCATTCAAACAGTTTAATTAAGAAAACAAGGTAAGACAAAGTGCACAGCAATATTATCAGATATTTAACCACATAGGAACTTAAATTATTGATACATATATATATATCACATGGACATAGTTATTAGTAGTAACCCCTGTAATAATCTAGTAACTAAGTAATACACAATACATCAAATAACATAGAATGCAATTCAAGAATGTGTAATA
The DNA here is from genome assembly GCF_032062135.1 of Pyxicephalus adspersus. NCBI lineage: Eukaryota > Metazoa > Chordata > Amphibia > Anura > Pyxicephalidae > Pyxicephalus > Pyxicephalus adspersus. Next base: position 85,505,662 of record NC_092871.1, on the reverse strand, counting down.
GCTACCTGTATGGATGTTAATGGGTACTCCATAAGCCTGATTCCCTCAGAGCTCCCATCATTCCCTTTTCTTCCGTTATATTCCAGCTCCCCTTTTTATATAGTTAAGTCCTGTTAGGTAACATTGGGACTCCTTGGTTGGTGGGTGTGTTTGGCACGACGACCATCAGTTGGCACCCACCCCACTAGATTGGGATTGGTTAATGTAATTTGATGGACCTCCCAACTAAATTTGATATGAAAATCTCCAGCTGGAATCTATGTTTAGGGGTCTATAAATGTCCAGCTGGGTCATCACCCCAGTCCATCCGTTCACTTACACCTCCATCTCCTGTTTCCTCAATTGAATGGACTTTGCCCTTTGAAGGCCATATTGGTGGTCTGTTTGTTCTGGGAAAATAGGTCTTGTCTCCTGGCAGCTGTTGTATCACTTGTGTGTTAAGCTACGTACACACTTCCAATTATTATCGTCGGAAAACGAACGACGAACGTTCCTGCACGATATATATGAACGATCGTCTATTGTGTGTACAATATCTGCGAACGATCGTGTCGTTATCTGCATGTACAGGATCGGTGCTATACGATCGTTCGCCGATATCGTGCAGGATCGTTCGTCGTTCGTTTACCAACGATAATTATTGGAAGTGTGTACGTAGCTCTAGTCATACATCTATGAATACATCTATATATTTATACATATATATACCTATTTACATATTCATAAACAATCTTGAGGTGCAACAGGCCCCATACTGCCTAACCATCGCCCTGTCCCCTGATCGTATTTTGCATGTAATGTTTGAGCTTTGCTCAGCTAGCTCCTGCATGGTTTCTCTGGTGGTAATCTAAGCCATTTATAGAGCTCACACTAATCTACAAGCTATATTGCAGAGTTGGACCTACCTGGACCGGCCCTCTCCGAACAGATGTCTGTTCATGACAGTTGCTTGCCACTATTTCAAGATCTGGTAGGCCATTCTCTATAATCTGTGCGTACAATTAAAAAAAAAATTGTATGAATATTAAAAAATAACTCAAAACTGTCCAGTATTTCATTCACAACATTTAACATAGGGACCTACAATGAAACAAATAGGGTACCTCTGGACAAAATAAAGGGGCCTTTTTAGTAAATGTACTCATTACAGTATTCCCATCCGAAATGTCTTTTTAAGCTGGATGGGAAGAACCTGTAAGTGGGTGGCAGCCCCTGTATTGTGACCCAAGTTTTTGGGAACCACCCAAAATAGCCACTTGGTTACTGAAAAGTGCTGGGTGGTGTGCCCAGCTAAAAGGGGCTGGGGAGAACACTACATTGAAATCCCAGTCAGAGCCAATACAGTGTTGGTAAATATCTAGCAAGCTCTATCAGTGCTCAACCCAGAATTTTTTTTTTAATTTTAAGCTGGGTGGGAGCACCTGTATTGTGACCCAACTCATCAGTAACCACCCAAAAACTGGGGGGTGGTTTCTGAAAAGAGCCAGGTGGTGCATCCGACTAAAAGGGGCCAGGGGGGGAGAACACTGCCTATGTAAAATTTCAAAGAAGACAGTTAATTAGGCAAAGGAGGAGATAAATCACAGATAAGATAATCAGGTGTATTTACTCAATAGCATCACTAGATGGGGCTGTCTTAGCTGGAAGTGCACGAATACCATATTGTAAATCATAATATATATGGTGAATATTACTGCTGAAGATGCACTGAAAAGGAAACTTTTCCTGTGGATGGACACGGCATATTAATCATTTTCAAAATATGTAAAGATAAAGGGTTCTTAAAAAAAAAAGAAAGCAGTATTGCTCAACCTTAATTTTATATTTCATCCACTTGACACTTTCCACATCTATATATAGGTATATATATGTGTGTGCATTATATATTTATACTTAAAGAAATACTGTCATCGTACCCATTTAGGACAAAATGCCACTAAATACTCACCAGCTACCTTGCAGCCACAGCCCAGTGGTTTTGTGACAGTGCTGGGGTTTAGTTATTTTTTATGTATTTATATAGCACAAAAATATTACATAGCACTTACAATTTACCGGTACTCAGTATTCATGTCACTAGCTGTCCCTCAGAGCTCACATTCAAATGTCCCCACTATATTCTTAAGTCATTAGTCTAAGGCCAATTTAGGGTGAACAATCCTGACAGCCAGGACAATGTATAAAATATATATACTGTTATAGTTATATAGTTAGCCAGGTTGAAAAAAGACATAAGTCCATCAAGTTCAACCACTGGGGAAATAAACATATCCCAGATATAAAACCCTAAAAGAAATAGTTGGTTCAGAGGAAGGCAAAAAAAAACCTGGTACAATTTGCTCCAACAGGGGAAAAAATGCCTTTACTGATCCCATGAGGCAATCATATGATCCCTGGATCAGCAGTCTCTGTTATCTTTACTTTAAATCCTTAATCTCCAGTTATATTCCGTGCTTCTAGAAATCATCCAGCTTTTCCTTAAAGCAGTCTATAGAACTTGCTGAAACTACTTCCTGAGGGAGCTGATTCCACATTATCACAGACCTTACAGTGAAGAATCCCTTCCTTATCCAGAGCTTAAACTTCTTTTCCTCCAGACACAAAGAGTGCCCTCTTGTTCTTTGTAATGACCTTACAGTGAATAATGGGGATGAGAGTTCTCTATATGGACCATTTATATATTTATACAGGGTGATCATATCCCCCCTTATACGTCTCTTCTCAAGAGAGAATAGATTCAGTTCAGCTAATCTCTCCTCATAGTGGAGCTCCTCCATTCCTTTTATTAGTTTAGTTGCCCTTCTCTGCACTCTCTCCAATCCCACAATGTCCTTTTTGTGAACTGGTGCCCAAAACTGGACTGCATATTCCAGATGTGGTGTGACCAATGCTTTGTACAGGATTATGTCTCCATCTCTGCAGTCTATTCCTCTTTTATTACAAGAAAGTACTTTACTAGCTTTAGATATTGCAGCTTGGCATTGCATGCTGTTATTAAGTCTATGATCTACCAGAACCCCCAGATCCGTCTCCATTTCTGACTCCCCCAAATGTATTCCCCCCTAGACAGTATGAAGCATGGATGTTGTTAGCCCCCAAGTGCAGAACTTTACATTTATCTATATTAAATATCATTTGCCACTTGGCTGCCCAATCTAACAATACATCCAGGTCTGCTTGTAGATTATAGACATCCTGTAAGGACTTAATTCCATTACACAGTTTGGTGTCATCTGCAATCACAGAAATGGTATTTTAATCCCAAACTCTATATCATTTATAAAGATGTTACACAGTAAAGGTCCCAACACTGAACCCTGGGGTACACCACTAATACCCTTAGACCATTCAGAGTATGAATCATTAATGACAACTCTCTGGATGAGATCTTTAAGCCAGTTCTCTATCTATTTACAGATTGACTTTTCTAAACCTATTGACCCTAACTTGCATATTGACCGTCTGTGGGGTACAGTGTCAAAGTCCAAGTACACTATATCAACTGCTACTCCACTGTCTACCTGGTTACTTCCATAAAACCAATAAAAAAATAACATATATATTTATATATATATTTATATATATAACATGATTGGTAATGTGCAAATTGTTCTTTTCTGCAATCCTTTCCAAACCTTACAATCAATCTTTCCAGCTAGACATACCAGAGGCAAGCTTCCTAATGAGGGAACAGTTTTCTTGGTAATATATTTCCTGCATGTTATTTTGTTAATGCAAACCATACAATATTCTTAAGGAAAAAAATTGTATATTGTATATATCGGTAAGTATATTGCAAACAGAATATTTTTTTAATTATTTTCCTAAGAACAATACAATCAGTTAATCTATTTTGCTGCATTCTTGCAATATTGATGTCTTGTGTCTCCTATTGCTTCTCCTTGCAGGTTCCTGCAGAATGTTAGCCAATGGGAATGCTGCATTGAAAAGCAGCATTTGTTACTATGCAGGAAGCATCAAGAAGCCTTTAGGACCATGTGGCTTCCAGAAAATTCATCAGGATCACGCAGGCGCTCCTCATTATAAAATCTAAGCCTGTGAACAGCGGGGGCCATTGACTGCAAATAGGCAATAGGTGAGAGCGACCCCATGGCATCTCCGCGTACAATAACCATTGTCTCCCTGTCAGTGGCCCTGGGCCTATTCTTCGTTTTTATGGGAACAATTAAACTGACCCCCAGGCTCAGTAAGGATGCTTACAGTGAGATGGTAAGGAAAGCCAGACGATGCAAAGTGCAATGGGTGGGTGGGGGGTACGTTTATTTTTTTTCTAATTTACAACAAAACATGCAAATTTAAGAAAAACAAAAAATCTATTTTGGTGATGAAGCATGTATTGCGGGGTCATTTTAATGCATTATCTTTACAGCTTAATTTCAAATGGATATCTATTGGGCAATATCCAGATCTGGGTATGATTCTAATTCCTGATTTTTATGCAGCATTTTTTTTTTAATTTACAAATGGGAATGGCAGTTTCTGTTGTATTTATTGCCAATTTATTAAGAAGTGTTAATACATTGTTATTTTTAGTCTCTTTTTATTACAATGGTTTTTTTTATTCCTTCATTATTTTGGAAATTGCTGCAATGTTATAATTTTCTCCCCATGATCTGGATAATGTATCTCGCCTTTGTGATATTCCACATTTTGCTGGCAGGTTTTAGGTTTACCTACCTAGTCCATGCAAGATGTGTAGTTCTAATATTGAATGCAATTATCATGTATTTATTATGCACATAATCCAAAAACAAAAATGAGCTGTCTGATTTCGCAGTGCATCAATGCATTACCGTAACAAAGAATTGCTGTATCATGAATAGCCCTTATGGTGCCTGTAGATGCACAGCAGATTTTAAGTGTGTAATGCACCTCCTTCCCCCATTCTAATGGTTTTTGTGGCTTCTTTTTTTGTTCCAAGAGGATGAGCGGTAACCTTTAAATGATCAGCATAGGGGTCTTCAGGGATCAGCTTATTCTGGAAATTACTTTGTTAGAGAAGACATATGTGCATGATAATGGCTGTCCTGATGTGTCATCATCTTTTAAAGATTTCTAAAATCCTTATTATCATTTTTTTATGAACCTAACTGTACCAGTTATGGAACCAAATGTCCATTTTTACCCTAACAGTTTCTCTTTTTTGGTCTACTGTATATAACTCTATATGCATCAAATGTGCATCATTTATTTTTTAAAAACTTGCATCCGGTTTCCAGTCATAATGTATGGGGTATTACAAAGGGACAGGGGTGCAGAGTGCAGTGCATAAAAGCATGCATTGCAGCATGTATTGCATTATAGCGGAACAAAACCTGTGAAACTTGCACGTCACTAGATACCACCATCTTCTTTCCTTCCTGTAAAGAATCTTTGGCCAACTTGATTGGCCGTGCCAGGATGACATAACTCATTCATCCTTGGCATGTGCAAAAGCAAACCGGGTTTCCCTGGCAATCAACGCTGATTTGCCAATGTGCAGCTCAGCAAAATATGGCAGCTGCGCAGGAATCAGGCAAGTAAGAACAGTTGTTGCAGAAGGGATATCCCCTGTTCCTTTCTGCAATGGACACCAGCCTAAATCAAAATGAAATTTAAAGCAGACCTAAACTAAAATTTTTATCTTAAATAAAAGTAGACAACACTTTTTTGTAAGGGGAAAAAATGTCCTTCTTTTTTTTTTGTGGGGGGGCGGTAAAGAAAAATGAAAATAAAGTGGGGGGGTTAAAAAAAAAGGTGAAGCCCATCCCCTCCTGTCTTTATTGCCGCAGCAGTAAAGACGGAATGGGAGCACAGAGCCTCTTGGGATTTTTCTGCAATAGGGGAAAAAAACATGTCGATCTCACAGATGTGCAGTGAGACCGGCACTGTTTTATTTCCCATTTCCCATAGGATTCATCACCTCACCTTGCACCTTCACAGTGCAAAATCAGGTGATGTAGCCAGAGCAAGAAAGAAAATGTTGGCGTCCGGCCTGGAAGGTGGATAACAGGACGGTGCAGGACCCAATTCAGGAAAGCTCCAGAGGGATTGAGGGATCTGCGGAAGAAAAAGGTGAGTTTTTTTTTAGTTTCTCTTTAAAGCAGACATTTACCACCCAGGTTCACTTATCCGTGCACAAATGTACTTTATTACATGTAAGCAGTCCAAATACCCGATTTGGATTTGGTATCTGTCTTTTACAAACCTCTCAATAGCAGAGCTCAGACGGGGGAAAAATAAGTACCGTAAATGGAGCCAATGAGTCATGTTGCTGTGCAGAGAATATGCTGATAGGAATAGAAATAGGGGTAACAGGGGGTGTGCTGCAGCCTATTTTACTTACTATTAGACAAGGTCAATGAAATGAAAAATATGTGACTTTAGTATGCAAATAGCATTGACATGAAAATGGACCAATCAAACACTGTAGTTGCAGAGACTGATTGGTCCTTTTTTAGTAATTGTATGCTTTTTTTTAGTAAATTTCATGCTATTTTTTCAAAATGTCCATTTTAAAAATAAATAAAAACCAAACTTATCCTCCCAGCTCTGCTTTCAGCATGATCCAGTTCCAATCCTCTTTTGGGTTGAATGGCACCCAATACTAATAAATGTTTTCTTCCGGCACCAGGGTGTCATAGACTCACACCTTGGGGAGGCATGTCTTCACATCAAGCTTGGCTTAGCATAAAATGCTAAAGAGAATGAGCAGGATGTCATAAAAAATAGTTCATTGAACACTTGTTTTGATATTTTTAAAATATATTCCATGCACACTTTATCCATTGATTCAATTATTTAGTTTCTAATTAGGTTGTTTTTTTAATCAGAGCTGGATTTCTGCTTTGTAGTTGTTTGGAACCAACATGGCGACGGCAACTACAGTTAGCGTTAGGCTTTTCTACCTGGCAGGTGTCACATGATCACTCAAGGTGCATAGTCTAAGTCAGTAGTCGCCAACCAGTGGTCCGCGAGAAAATTTTGGTGATCTGCGGCTCTGGCCGGTGCACCCCTGAGCAGGGTCAGAAGGACCCCGTTGGGGGGGCGCACCGGCCAGAGCCACAGACCACGTCCCTTGTACAAATCCCTGGCTCAGGAAAGTGGGCGGGATGTGACCCTGGCTGCGATGAGAAGTGGGCGGAGTTATGCCATCATGATGTCACTATGGGGGAGTTTTCTCTCCTTTGAGTGACACCTGGCTCCCAGCGCATGCGTGGTCAGGAGCCGGTAATTTTAGTGGTCCGCGGGACCAAAAACCACCACTGGTCTAAGTGACACCTGGTCCTTTTCAAGGCACCCTACAAAGAGTGATGGACTGACAACTCTACAGACTGCTGGACAGAATTGCTGCAAGATGTCACATGATCATGTTGGGGACAGTTGGTAGAAGACATTTCCCAGGGCAGACAGCTTACAGATATAGATAGGTAGGTTAAAAGCAGGGGGCAGCAGGCAGTATTTGTGGTCTGAGAGAGGCCGAGGTCCAGGCAGGTGGCAGACAGGAGACGTGGTCAGAGATGAGTCGAGGTCCGAGCAGCTGGCAGACAGGAGAAGGGGTCAGAGACGAGTGTTTGTCGGGGCAGGTGGCAGACAGGAGACGTGGTCAGAAACTAGTTAGGGTCGAGGCGGTGTTGTCAGAGATGTGTCAAGGACAGAGCAGTTGGCAGACAGAAGACATGGTCAGAGACAATTCGAGGTCTGGGCAGGTGGCAGACAGAAGGTGTGGTCAGAGACAAATCAAAGTCCGGGTAGGTGGCATACAGGAGACGTAGTCAGAGACTGGTCGAGGTCTGGGCAGCTGGCAGACAAGAGACGTGGTCAGAGACTGCTCGAAGTTTGGGCAGCTGGGAGACAAGAGACGTGGTCAGAGACTGGTTGAAGTCTGGGCAGCTGGCAGACAAGAGACGTGGTCAGAGACTGGTCGAGGTCCGGGAAGCTGGCAGACAAGAGACGTGGTCAGAGACCGGTCGAGGTCCAGGCAGCTGGAAGAGAGGAGGCATGGTCAGAGACGAGTCAAGGTCTGGGTAGGTGGCATACAGGAGACATGGTCGGAGACTAGTCGAGGGGTCAGAGCAGGTGAAAGACATGAGACATGGTCAGAGACGAGTTCTGGGCAGGTGGCAGACAGGAGATGTTGTCAGCGACAAGTCGAGGTCCGCAAAGGTGACAGACAGGAGATGTGGTCAGAGACAAGTCGAGATCTGGGCAGCTGGCAGACAGGAGACATGGTGAAGGACGAGTCAAGGTCTGAGTAGGTGGCATACAGGGGACGTGGTCAGAGATGAGTAAGGGTCTGGCAGAGGGCAGACAGGAGAGTGGTCAGATACGAGTCAAGATCAGGGCAGGTGGCAGACAGGAGACATGGTCAGAGACCAGTCAAGGTCCGAGCAGCTGGTAGACATTAGGCGTGGTCAGAGACAAGTCGAGGTCTGAGTACATGGCTCACAGGAAATGTGGTCAGAGATGAGTAAATTTCAGAGCACTTGGTAGACAGGAGACGTGGTTAAAGACAAGCCAAGGTCCGAGCAGCTGGCAGACAGGAGACATAGAGACAAGTCGAGGTCAGGGCAGGTGGCAGACAGGAAATGTCAGAGATGAGTACAGGTCCGGCAGGGGGCAGACAGGAGAGCGGTCAGAGACAGGCCAAGACCTGGCCAGGTAGCAGACAGGAGATGTTGGTCAAAGACAGGCCAAGACAAGGTCAGGTAACTAGCTGCAGGCAAGACACAGGTAATCAGGAACTCAACCTTCAAGCAACACAACAATACATCAGTAGACAGCTATGGGGTCAACCTAAGGTTATCAAAAAGTAAACTGGCAGCAAGAAAGAAAGGGAGTACGCATCTGGAGTCAGGAGCAGACTAAAGCTGCGTACACACCTGCAATTGCATGATGCATGAACGATGCTGTACATACAGCACCGTTCATGCTCTATGGAGAGGGGAGGGGGAGAGCGACGGAGCGGCACCCTGCTGCGCGCTCTCCCACGACCGACTGTACACACGGCAGATTTTCGCCCGATAATTGGCCGATACCGATTATCGGGCGAGAAAAATTTGCCGTGTGTACGCAGCTTAAATCTGTAATAGCAAAAAGGTAATTCAGTAGAAGTTGGGGATATCATTCATCGCCTGCATCTAGTTAGGAAAAAGAGCCTGAGGGTCATGACTATATGACAACTTGCAGAAATCATGTCCAGCAGCCACTAGGGTTGTTATATTAAAAAACATTCCAAAGACTTTTGACATTAATATGAGATTTAGGCAACTGAGTTTACCTTCTTTAATTGTATTCTTTCCTCTCTATTTTCTCCAGAGGCGGTCGTATAAAAGTTATATGAAGGCTCTTCCAGGACTCAAGAAGCTTGGCATCTCATCTGTAATCTTGAGAAAGACCATTGGATCTCTAGAACTTGCCAGTGGAATCGTCCTCACTTTGGTTCCCGGGCGACCTAAAGACGTAGCCAACTTCATCCTTCTACTTTTGGTTCTTATTGTCTTGTTTTTCCACCAACTCGTCGGAGATCCCTTAAAACGCTATGCACACGCGCTGGTCTTCGGCATTCTGCTTACATGTCGTTTGCTCGTAACACGTCAGCCGGAAGACGAACCTCACGAAAGAAAAGCCTCACATAAAGGCAACGGTGCTAACTCTCAAGACAGCAAGATGAAGGTGTCTTAAAACATTGGTCAGGGATTCCTCAGTGTTGATTAACATTTTTAACTGCTCTTAGGGTTCACAGTCCTGTAGAAATACAGGTATAATATTTTTTTTAAATACATATTTTTAGCATCATTGCATGTATACTTGTGGACAGAGAGCAATATCTAAATGGTTTATATGTCAAATACCTCAGCAAAGTCTCTGGGAAATAAAAAATTGGAGCATCCAATATATCAGAATACAATCCTCCTAGTACACAATTTTAATTTATACAAATGATTCAATATGATAATATTTATATGTTTTAAGTCTGAAAATGTATACAGAGAAACAAAATAATACTAATAAATAAACATTCTTCTACATTCATAAGTGATGATATTGGTGTGGTTGGTAATTTCCTTTAGCTCGCTTACATGATATGACTAAACATTTGTGGACACCTGACCATCACACATATCTGAGCTTTTTACACATCCCAGTGCAAAATCATTGCTATCAATATGGAGTTGACCCTCTTATGTAGGTACAACATACTCCGCCTAGCTCACCATTCCAATTCATCCCAAAGTAGGGACCAAACTGGTGACCCCATGTCTTTATGGAGCTGGCTTTGTACCCTGGGGCACAGTCATGGGGGGAACAGAAAGGGGTCTAACACAAAAACTGTGACCACAAGACTTTGGTGAGGTTGGGGTACTGATGTTGTATGGGAAGATCTGGCTCACTATTCCAATTCATCCCAAAGGTGTTCAGTATGGTTGAGGTCAGGGCTCTGTGCAGGACACTCAAGTTCCTCCACACCAAACTGGTGACCCCATGTCTTTATAGAGCTGGCTTTGTACCCGGGGGCACAGTCATGGGGTAACAGAAAAGGGTCTTCACCAAACTGTGACCACAGGGCTGGAAGAGAAAAATAGTCTACAAGGTCTTTGTATGATGGAGCCGTCACTTGGGACATCTGAACTCCAATGGGATCCACATAATGTTGGCCATATAAGTGGGGGTGATGGTTCATGGTCTTTTTGACTGTTGCTGATGATTTATCAGGTCAGAAAGAAAACACAAAGCTCAGTAATTTTTATGAGAATTGATAGGAGCTTAGTGGGTGTTTATAAATATACAAGCAAACCTATACAAGCTAAATTGATTGAAATATTTTCTAGAAATCAAACAAAGCACCAATTTGGTAAAACTGCATTTTTGCCAATCATATGCATATCAAAATTACTGTTTAGTGCAATCTATTTCTGAAAGATGCAACCCTTTCATTAGATGAGCATATTGTTTCTATGGACAGTGTTAGGTCCTAGTTTACATTTTTACTGCCCATCTTTGCCAAAGCAAATGCTTGTTCATTAAAAAACAATTACTATCCCTTCAGTGCAAACAACCCCCAAAGCTGCTTCTTTTTACTCTCTTGGTCAGAGAATTTCTAAGGTTGTCCCATACAATGCAGGACCAGCAGTCCCCCATTGTAAGTAAGGCAGGATTGGGCAAACCCACAAACTGGACCATCAGAAGGAAGAGGAGTGAGCTGGAGGTCCAAAAGGAGGAAGCTTGCGGGAACAATGGATTCGTTTGTAAAAAGTAAAAGTGCTTTTTAATGAACAAAAGCAAACATTTAATCCTTGCAGTGCAGTTGCTTTTGGGCATTTTACCATGTCAATATTGAAATCCATTTATCTGTCCAGTGGGCACACATTTTCAGTGAAGTAACTTAATACTAAATTTTTATATTATTAATTACAAATAAAATATGGCATGTGATAGCACCTAAATAAATCTGTGAAAACCTACAAGATATCTGTATATTCTCTAGGCATGTGACACTCAACAAGTATTTGCTCTTTTGTTCATGGGTTCTTAAGAAACGGAAGAGGATGCAGTACCATTGACATCAGGGATTGACCTCTATGGGCTTGTATGCAGTGCTGGGTTAGTGGTCCTCTGCACCCACAAACGACTTGTAAGGTCCCGGTATTCACCAGACACCAGTCCCCCTAACGCTGCACTCTTCACCTTTAGCAAGCCTCCGCCCAGCCTTGGGAGACTGGTTGTGTCCCCCCCAGCATACGGTTGCCCCCAGGACTTAATGCGCAAAGTATTGCATCTAGGGATGGGCTGGCAGCGGACCAGGAGCCCGCAGATAAAGCAGGACAAGTTCAACAGGGCAAGTCATACACAGGAGATCAGTCCACCAGATAGAGTAGGCACAAGCAGAGTCGGAGTCACAGAGGTGCAGAGGGTCCAGGCTGCATACAAAAGATAAGTCAGGGAACAGGCAATGGTTAGCAACAGAAAATTAAATGAGAATCTTTCCAGCAGAGATCAGCCCAGCTAAATGCTACAACAGGCACTGGAATCTGAGAGCCGAGAAGCTTAAAGGACCCAGCAGCCAATGGCAGCATAGGATTGATCAGAAACCATTTTGCTAATCAGCTGCAGCTCAGCACCAAATTCCCTTTAGCTGTGCAGTCTCAGTGCAGGGGATGCAGAGAGAGAAAACACGGCTAAAGAGAAACAAGGATGCTGCAAGCCGCAGAGAACTAATTCCTAGAACTCTTCTGCTACTGTAAGCGTAACAGCCAAAAGGATCTGGGTGCGCTCTACTGTGGGGGAACACTGCCCAGGATTACAGGCCAGAAGTGCGTCTCCTAATACAATTCTTGCATTGTTGATTTAGTAGTAAAGAATAGTATAAAGAGTAGTAAAGAAACCTTTCAGGTTATTACTTGCTGTCTGACCCTCTTGGAGAGATTTTCCTCTTTTTCCTTTCTTGGAGATGCAACTAAAAAAGTAAAAAGAAAAAGTCCTAAAGGGGAGGGGAATTCCCATATGTTACCAAATATTTGTCTCTATTGGAAAATATAACATCACTTTCTCTTACAAAAACCCAAAAATGTCAAATTTTCTCTTTTTCTATGTCTGGGTGAAACAGTCACCCACCACCACCCCACTCTATACAAGGTCAATGAAACCTTACTGCAAGTAGCCGTCAGTGGCTCCATATCAATACAGTGGACTGTAGATGCGCACAGAACAGAGACCAGGTGTGCGCTAATTAATTCCAATGACATCACCTTTGAAAGAGCTAAATAGATCCTCCTAAATAACGCAGCTGAAAATTAATCGCCTTAATTGGCAAATTCTCGACCCCACTGCTCATTTATCAATGCTGTAAGCCAGCAGGCGAGTGCACCAGTACTCAGCCCTGGCTCGCTGTACTACGCCTTGGCGAGCTTATGCGTTTTTTGTTGATAAATCAGGGCCAGTGTTTTCCCCTTTTGCCTGGGTGCACTGCCTGGCACACTTTTCAGCAACCACTCAGCTGTTTTTGGTTGGTTACTGAAAAGTTGGGTAACAATACAGGGGCCACCACCCACCTATAATTTCTTCCCTCCCAAGTTTAAAAAAACATTCTAGGAAAATTACTGTAATGTAACTGTAATCTTCTTTCATCACCTCCAATACATATCATCCCAGCCATATTTATTCTTATATTAACATAAAAGAGGGGGGAGGTTCTGTGTCAGAGATTAACATGAATGATTCAGTATTCCCTACACAGTGTATAAATATGTAATGGGAGCCACATGAATAATTTAGGAGTAATGTGGGATCAATCAAAGCCATTTATATATATAGTGAATAATGTGTCCACTATTAGCTAAAAAACAAGAATTCACTGCAGCAAATCTGCTGCCAGGAATAGTGCTGTAAATTAAAGCAGATTTCCTTTTTGTCTGTTGATTGTTTGACAATCCTCATTCTAGAGAACACAGAGAAGTCAGCAAGGAGATATATGAGTATGAAAGGAAATAATAAGATAGGAAAAGCAAACAAATCTATTCCAAGAAAGTAACCAGGACTCTTCCACTTTAACATTCCAGCTGTTGGAGGGAAGCATTGGATTTTGAGTTTGCATTAACTGTACTACTTTGTATCTGATAAGGAAAATAAATTAAGAGGTCATTGTTCCCTTTGAGTGTTTTACTGCCCAACAGAACCTATTGGATTCTGCCCAAGAAAGTATAACGGGTGCCTCATTATTTCCACAATAGTCCAAAGTTATGGGAATGTTGTCTGAGCTCATCTGAGCCACTCAGCTTGCACCATTGGTTTGCCCTTCATAATCATTGGTGAGTCTCATCAGCTAATGAAAAAGCCCAATGTGATTTTTTATGGAAATGGAAGGTCTTATTGGTCATTAAAATCTTCACTAAACCAATGAATCCAAAGAGTCCTATATTCCATCTCAGATAAGAAACTTCTTTCGCCTTGGCTAACTAGGCTCAACAAGTAAATGTGTACTGATTATTTAATGCAAAGGTGTCGACCCTTTTTGGGTAATCAACAAGCCAGATTGCTCCAGGAATGCAAATATTTTTTGAAACATTGTAAACTTTTACATATGGGGACAAAATGACACATAGAGGGCATTGGTCTTCAGAACATCATAACAAAAAATATTACAAAAACTTCTGTGCTCAGAGACTACAGACATTGTACAGGAGACGGTCAGAGACTGCAGACATTGTACAGGAGACGGTCAGAGACTGCAGACATAGTACAGGAGACGGTCAGAGACGTACAGGAGACGGTCAGAGACTGCAGACATAGTACAGGAGACGGTCAGAGACTGCAGACATGGTACAGGAAATATATTTTCATGTCTGGTCCAGGCCCCCCCCCAGTGAATTGAGGTGCAGCAGATCACATGATAATGCTCGGCAACCTGTTGGGGTAAATAATGCGCATGTACATTTTGTTTTGTTTTTTAATGAGGTGTCTTAACACATCGCATGTTATCACTTTGCATCACTCAGATGTGAGGCACCGGGACAGGTGGGTGAATGGGCCCTAACTAGAGAAAAGACAGGGAAAAGAGAGAAAATATGAAAGTAAACCAAACCATTCGGCTGCTATGAACCACTCTACAGAATAAAGAAGCACCTATGTAAGGGAACCCATAAGCAGGGGCCCCGCACATTAAGGGTCACACAACCTCCATGACCGCCCCACACCAGCTGAGCGCTCCCCGGAAATAGCAATAAGTTTGAATCGCCTGGCCGCTCCTCCCCCCTGGCCGCTATAGGGCAGCCACAGTCACATGACCCGGAAGTATTTTGTTTTCAGCCAATGAGCTGCCGCGTTTTGTTATCGGCGGGTCCTTGTTTTGATATTCGAATGTTGAGTAAGATGTCCGTATAGTGAACGTTACGGTAGATTGTACTGAGAGCGGGGCTACTGAGCGATAGAACCAACCGGAAATCAGGAGGAGATCGTACGGCGGGGGGGATAGACGGAGGTCAGTACCTACGATTCTTTGTGGCTGAAGTTTGGATGAGGGCAGAGTGTGAAGCCCAGATGAGTCCAAAATGGCTATGCTGGGGGGTGGGGGGGGGCAGATGCCCATGCTGGGGGAGGGGGGACATGTACCCATGCTGGGGAGGCATCCTATGACCAATAGACATTAACAGGAAAATAGGGGGGCCGGGTACCAATGAATTTCAATAAGGAGTTAAGTGGCTGGGGAAGGACGATGGCAGCAGAGGAGAATGTAGGAAAGCCTGACAATGACACTTGTAATTTTTTTATTTATTTATTTTTTAACCTTTTGTGTATTTATTTCTACAGACATTGATGGAGTCCAAAATGGAGACCTCAGCATTGAGGCCCAGACAGAGACTGAGCAAACAAGAACAGATTGCCCACCACTTTGAGGAAGCTCTTTCCTACTTCAAGAGCAGTAAGTATAAAGATTCAAATGTCATGTGTGTTGTTATCTTCAAACAATGAGTAATTGTTTTGTTGCTTTTTTATATTTTAGTTACTTGCAAAGTTACAGTGAAAGGAAATATTTTTCTGCAGCAGCATCTCACTACAGTAGAGACCGTTGGATTATCCGAAGGAATTCCAGCTGAAGGCATTGATGTACTTCTCAAGCTGGCACTTAGTGGCTATCTAGGTAAGTTTTGTATCGTTTTTAGTGTTGTGTTCAGCCATCCTCAGCCACATTGAGAAGTGTGGGCTAAATCTAAAAATTCAAACAAGTAAAGATGTGACTTTACTCATGTTGGCATTGCCGCAGAATATAAAACAAGGTGCATCAAACCTCCTCTTGCCATGTATGCAGGTGAAACCCTGATGCAGAGGTAATGCACAAAATCATGTGATCATGCTACCTTTTTTTTTGTTTCCAGGTTCCCCTATAAGTCCCTACTTCTGTCTGTCACACCTGGACAAGCTTTGCCAGTCCTCCTCCCCTTGCTTTGTATCTCCTTTGCTCTTCTCCCTTGCTTCTGTACAAGAGGGGTTTTATTTAAACTATTCATTGCCATGTCGATGGGGAAATAGAATGGTTGGACATATTACAAAGGTCTTCATATACAGCAGCAGTATTCAGATCCCCTTTAGTTCTTTCAGTTTTGTTTTGTTGCAGCCTGATGCTACAATTGCTTAAATTCTTACTGAAAAGTTAGGTCACAATACAGGGACCACCGCCCTCCTACAGCTTCTTCACACCCAGCTTAAAAAAATTTTGGGGAGAATACTGACTCGGTACCCCATAACGACAAAAAGAAAAGAAAACTTTAGACAATTTTGTAAATGTATTAAAAAAAAAAAACTGAAATATAATTTACATAAGTATTCAGACTTTTTACTTAGTACTTAGATGAAGCACCTTTCCTGCTTCCCTCTGGACCGCCTTGGCCACAACAATGCACTTTGGTGGCTCCCCCGGACCTCCTTCCCCCCAGCAATGCGCCTTACTGCCTCCCCCGGACCTCCTTCTCCCCAGCAATGTGCCTTACTGCCTCCCCCGGACCTCCTTCACCCCAGCAATGTGCCTTACTGCCTCCCCCGGGCCTCCTTCACCCCAGCAATGCGCCTTGTTGCCTCCCTTGGACCTCCATCAAGGCGCTTTACTGCCTCCCCCGGACCTCCTTCCCTCCAGCAATGCACCTTGCTGCCTCCCCCGTCACCTCCTTCCCTCCAGCAATGCACCTTGCTGCCTCCCCCGTCACCTCCTTCCCCCCAGCAATGCACCTTGCTGCCTCCCCCGTGACCTCCTTCCCCCCAGCAATGTGCCTTACTGCCTCCCCCGGACATCCTTCACCCCAGCAATGTGCCTTACTGCCTCCCCCGGGCCTCCTTCACCCCAGCAATGTGCCTTTCTGCCTCCCCCGGGCCTCCTTCAGCCCAGCAATGCACCTTACTGCCTCCCCTGGAGCTTGTTCACCACAGCAATGTGCCTTACTGCCTCCCCTGGGCCTCCTTCACCCCAGCAATGTGCCTTATTGCCTCCCCCAGGCCTCCTTCACCCCAGCAATGCGCCTTGTTGCCTCCCTTGGACCTCCATCAAGGTGCCTTACTACCTCCCCCAGACCTCCTTCCCTCCAGCAATGCACCTTGCTGCCTCCCCCGTGACCTCCTTCACCCCAGCAATGCACCTTGCTGCCTCCCCCAGACCTCCTTCTCCCCAGCAATGCGCCTTGTTGCCTCCCTTGGACCTTCATCAAGGCACCTTGCTGCCTCCCCTGGACCTCCTTCACCCCAGCAAGGCGCCTTGCTGCCTCACCCGGACCGCCTTTTTTTCCAGTAATGCACCCTGCTGCCCAATCCGAACTTCCTTCCCCCCAGCAGTGCGCCTTGCTGCCTCCTTAGAATTTTCTGCCTTTTATTCATTGTAAATCCTCTCAAGCTTATCTACAGACATTTTTCAGCATTCACACATTGCTTGTGTTCAGGTCTCCACTTGTATGTTAGTTTGAAATTCCTGTATGGTTCTTTTTTACATAATGTGTTTGTATTGTTTTCACTCTCTTCATGAAATTTTTTTTTTCAGCTGAAAATGTGAATTCAAAAATCCTGAAGAGCCTTGTGCCTGTTGCTGACATTTTTGAAGACACTTTAATTTCTGCCGTGTCTCTGTTTTGTACTGGAAAAGTTTCCACAAACACTCAGGTATTCTATACTTATACAAGAAACTTTTTTCCTGTTAAGAGACAATGAAAAGGTAAAATCTTTCAAAATCCATGCAACCCTTTCATACCTGTCTCCCTTTCTCATCTCTCATTTCTCCCTTGTACCTTTTTGAAAGTGAAGTGGGTAGAAACAGTTAACGCAAAACTTTTTTTTAAAATCTAAGTAAGCAATTAAATCATATTGTTAACTAAACACTGCCCCCCCGTTAAAGACAGTTTAAAAGGTTCACCGGTGCCATGCTGCTTAGCAACTTTTAAGGCACCATCGGCGACGAAGTAGGTCAACCAGACACAACTCAAGGACAAAAAAACGCTAGCAACCTTTGATCAGCTTTTTAGGAAAGCAGAGGTGACCTCAGGAGTCTAATAAACCCCAGACGTTTCCTTAAAGACCCCTGGACCTCAATCCAAGTGCTCCTCAATCCTAAAGTTTGACAAACCCCTGGCAGTGATCTCCCCGGCCTTTTTTAGCTGGGTGCACTAGTTGCTCTTGTTAGGTGGTTACTGAAATGCTGGCTCAAAATACAGGGGCCATCACCCACCTACAACTTTTTCCAATCCAGCTTAATAAAAATGTTTGTGAAGAATTCTGGAAGCCGTTTTCTATATTATGACACATTAATATATTTGTTTGTTTTTTCCCCTGCAGTTGGTGTTTCTTCAATGGCTGATTTCCGTGTTTGACCTTGTTTCTCTCAGAGAGATCCTCTCCCCTCTCTACAATTTTTTCTTCTGTTTGATAAAAGATGACAACTTGGTATGAACCTATATGTACAATTTAGCTTTCACTGTATAGCAGCAGCACTGACCTATTTGACACATATTATTACACTGTATTCATATAGCAATGACATATTACACAGCACTTTACAAAGTCCATAATCATATGTCTTTAATACAGTCCAAGGTCAGTTTAACAATTAACCTCACTGCATGTTTTTAGATAGTGGAAGGATACCGGAATACCTGGAGGAAACCCACACAAACAAATAGTGCCCTGGCCGAGATTGAGCGCTGCAAAGGCAAGAGTGCTAACCACTGAGCTACCATGCAATGATTACTTCTTTATAGGAATTTGTGAGCCCAGAAATGCTAAGCTCTGAGCATAAGAAAGCAGAGGTGACCTCAGGAGTCTAATAAACCCCTGATGTTTCCTTAAAGAGAACTTGTCACAGGCACAATGCTGTCACAAATAAAGTAATCGGCCCTTCCGCTTGTACTCCTCTATAGAGCAGTGCTCATTCATTTTGCTGTAGCTGAGAACGATCACTACTGATTGTTACCAGCAACATTTAGATTGTGTCTGTATGGCCCTTTAACCCTGGCAATCGAAACTAATATTTTATCTGTTTTTTTTTTTTTTTTTCTCCAGTGCCCAGCTTTATGTCATTTGCTTTATTTGATTACTAATCAAGATCATGGTAAGTAAAAAAAAAAAAAATCACTTTTCTATAATCCTAATTTTATACCTTACAAAACTGTCTAGCTAGTCCTGAGGCTGGTGAAGGTATACTTTCAGCACTGAACCTGGGGAACAAGCAAACCTGGAATGAATCTGATCCAGGATTCAAAACATTTGCTACCGTAGTAAATGTTTTGAATCCATTCCAGGTTTACTGGATCACCCAGCTTCACTGATTAAAGTGTATCCTCTCCAGTCTTGGAAAGCTTTATTAAATCAAGCCCTGTGAATTATCAGTGGAGATTCGATTAACTTGTTTGTAATCTGCGTACCTTTTTTTTTTTTCTTTACAGTCCGTGCGTACAGAGTCCGTATTCTACTAGACCTGCAGAATAGGAAGGTATGATCTGTACCAGTTCTACTTTGTTGGCATGGAAAAATTTACTTCCAGTGTTAAGCTGTTGTGTTCTATCATGTCACATTGCATACATGTGTAGTGTGCCTCATGTAGACAGGAGCTACCTCTCTGCACCATAACTGTTCTAAGCAGGCAAAAAGATTACATTAGCCTGTCCACTTTTTTCCTTACCTTTTCAAATAGTTAAATCACCTTGTTACCTTGCCCATGTATGATAAAGTGGCACCACCTTAGCAAAAGGGTATCCTTCAACCCTCTCAATATCACCCTATTTTCTTGCAGAGGAATTTAGCAGTATTGACGTTGCAGAGGTGCAGCAACATTATTTTCCTGTTTAAGTGACAGTGCTTGGGCCTTGTGATTGGCAGCAAGACCTGGAAACTGAAGAAAACAGGTCACATACTGGGTTTACCCAGAAGTGCTGGGCGAAGAAGCAAAGAAATGTGATTGGGGGGCGTGGGGGTTATTTGTTTATGGGTTTACAATGTTCTCTCCAGACCCTTGTAGCTGGGTGCACCAGCCGGCACTTTTCAGCAACCACCCAGCTGTTTTTGTGTGGTTACTAAATAGTTGGGTCACAATACAGGGGCCACCACCCACCTACAGCTTCTTCCCACCCAGCAAAAAAAAACTGTGTTTAGGTACATTATTCCAGGTATTTTTAAATAAAATCATTCTTATGGTTCCAACCTCAAACGCCCAGTATACTTCACCCTGGTGATCCATTACCATAAGCTAAGGGTAGGAGAAATGTGATTTTATTCCACTTTAGCAGTCACAAGTTCTCTGTTGATAAATAATTGATTTTTGTACTGTTCTATTTGCAGGGAATTCAGCCTCACATCCTTGGTCTTCTTTCCCTTTACAAGGTCTACTGCCCCGATCTGGTCTGTGTTAGTTTACCAAACAGATTTAAGGTAAGTTAAAATATTACACACTAAACTTCATACATCTGATTTCTGTGCATTTCCAATGGAAATGTATCTGAAGACATTGTAACACACATATTGGCAAGCAGTGCAAGGTTTCTTGCTTTGGTATATTTTGATTGATTAAGATGGAAAATAAACAAGTATCGTGTACTATGCTATAGCATTTGACATTTAATATAGATAAAGTTCTGCACTTGGGAGCTAACAACATGCATGCTTCATACTGTCTAGGGGGAATACATTTGGGGGAGTCAGAAATGGAGACAGATCTGGGGGTTCTGGTAGATCATAGACTTAATACCAGCATGCAATGCCAAGCTGCAATGTCTAAAGCTAGTAAAGTACTTAAAAGATAAATAAGTAATAATAAGTATAATAATAATAAGTAAGTAATAAAAGAGGAATAGACTGCAGAGATGGAGACACAATCCTGTACAAAGCATTGGTCAGACCACATCTGGAATATGCAGTCCAGTTTTGGGCACCAGTTCACAAAAAGGACATTGTGGAATTGGGGAGAGTGCAGAGAAGGACAACTAAACTAATACAAGGAATGGAGGAGCTCCGCTATGAGGAGAGATTAGCTGAACTGAATCTATTCTCCCTTGAGAAGAGACGTATAAGGGGATATGATCACCCTGTATAAATATATAAATGGTCCATATAGAGAACTCTCTTCCCAATTATTCACTGTAATGTCATTACAAAGCACAAGTGGGCGCTCTTTACGTCTGGAGGAAAAGAAGTTTAAGCTCCGGATAAGGAAGGGATTCTTCACTGTAAGGTCTGTGAAAATGTGGAATCGTCTCCCTCAGGAAGTAGTTTCAGCAAGTTCTATAGATTTCTTTAAGACAAAGCTGGATGGTTTCTAGAAGCGCAGAATATAAATGGGGATTAAGGATTTATAGTAAAGATAACAGTGACTGTTGATCCAGGGAACATCCGATTGCCTCATGAAATCGGGAAGGAATTTTTTCCTCTGTTGGAGCAAATTGTACCGGGGTTTTTTTTTTTTTGCCTTCCTCTGGACCAACTATGTCTATAGGGTTTTATATCTGGGATATGTTTATTTCCCTAGTGGTTGTATTTGATGGACTTATGTCCTTTTTCAACCTAACTATATAACTTTAACAGTTATATACTATAACTAGATAACTATACAAGTATATATTCTTTTTTTCAACCTGACTCACCATATAACTATAAAGTGCCTTTAAAATTATATAGTTCATAATATGTTGTTGTTATGTTTGACACATGGTGTTTCATTTTGTTGTAACTTCACATAAGTATGATAAACTGAAGTAGAGTTTTGGCCTGATAACAAGGGTATTTTAAAAACCTTTAATTTCTTGCAGCGTTTTTTTCAAAAATCATCTTTTCTGTTTACTTGCAATTGGAATAGTGTTGTGAGGAAAAAAGTAGGAGATCCGCAATGTGACCGCAAGCTGACTCAGTCTCGTAAAAGAGTGAGTATATATTTTGACTGAAATGAAGCAAAGCCACTCGTATCTGGTGGTGTATTTTATTCACACAATATAAAAAGAACATTCAATTACTTTCTGTAGTGACTGAATATCCTGATTTGATTTGCAGAAATGGAACGCCGGCTTTGATATACCCATGTGTAAAAACAGTATTAGGAATGATTCCCCTAAAGATTCTGAATCTTTTTTGCCTTGGGAGAAAATAAAGACATTTTCTGAGTTATTGGAAAATATTCAAAATCATATGGTGAGCATTGATTGTGTGCTTTGTCTTAGTTTTATTGTATATTGTGTTATGTTTTTTAAGCATTTATACGGTCTTTGTATGTTACTACAAGATGTGTCTTATTAGGGAAAAAAACACTCTTGGAACCCCCCCAAAAAATTCTTATACATTCTTTCAATTGTAGTCCTATTGCAGTGGGTAGGGCACCATTCTGTCAGGATTTAGGGGTGGAAGTGCTCCTCAGTCCTAAAGTATTGTTACTTGCATTTATACTTCACTTCCAAGGGGATGTGTAAATTACAGATTGGGCTCACAGGAAGGAACGGGAAACATACTGCTGGTGCTGGACCAACAAAGAAGCCAGAGACAAAGCTGGGGCATGGAGAGTATAGATCCAGCCTGGCCATTTTTCTACAATTTTCCCCTGATCCTGGTGCAGCATGGTGGCTAAGAGGTTACCATTTTCTCCTTTGGAGCATTGCGTCCCAGGTTTGAATCTCGGCCAGGACACTATCTGCATGGAGTTTGGAGGTTTTCCCTGTGTTTGTGTGGGTTTCCTCCAGGTACTCCGGTTTCCTCCCACATTCCATAAACATGCAGTTAGGTTAATTGGCTTCTGCCCTAAAATTGGCCTTAGACTGTATTAATGACATATGACTATAATGGGGACATTAGATTCTGAACTCTTTTGAGTCATAGTGGAAATAACTAATATGTCAGTTCTATATACTGTGTAATAGGAATAATATATCAGCTAAGCAGGTCCCAGGTAGGACTTTTTCTTTGGTGCCCAGAACAATAAAACTTATATCTTTGAAGAGTAGCACTGCAGAGTACCCACTAGATTTTTGTGATTGGACTAGCTTGTACCTGAAACGTTGCCAAGTGTGATGCTTCAGCCCAGCGTACATGCTTTTCTTTTTTTGTACTTTTCATGAAGAATTTGACGTAGACAGGTTTACTAGTTATTTTTTATCTTTTTAAATACCTAGGAGAAGTGAAAGGAGGATCAATGTTAAGATTTTTTTGTTTTTTCTGACCATATTTTTCTCTATGTTCCTCCAGCTTCCTGCTCAGATGGGTTGTGTAATCAATCAGCCATTGCTGCTAAACTACATTAAATGCCTGAAAGATGACAATACATTGCTGCGACTGAACTACTGGCTTTCTTATACCCTGCATGAAGGTATAATAGAACTTTGTCATAGCTATTGTTATATCCGTGAGCTGCTAATGGTATCAACTTTTTTTTTTTTTGTCATAAAGCGAACCTTATCACTGTCATCCAGCTAAAGTAGCTGATAATTAAAATGTATTGTATTGCAGCTTACCAGATGTGTCATCTGCATTTGTTTTCTTTTCTCAAGGTTAAATGTGCATAAGTTACTATTCATAAAGCATTTTTATTTATCCCTCGCACTCCTGGTCTTCCTTACCTTGTCCTTGTCCAGCACTCCATCAGTTGGTTGCAGGATCTCCTCACATACAAGGCAGGACCAACAATGCTGCATTGTAGGTGAGCAGACCAAGTGCCTGCCTACAACCCAAAGTATCAGATGATGGAAGAGAAGGATAAGATATAAAAATGCTTGATTTGTTTTAGACATAAATAAACTGTTGCAATGAGGGGTGTCTAGGTGCATTAAATTCAGCACATAAGATGTCTGCTGATTGTAAATAACAGTTATGTGCAACACATGCCTTTAGGATAATATAATTAAAAGACTTTGTTGTTTTTAAATTCAGAATGCGCCTGGTACAACGGGAAAAAACAGTCTAAAGAAGACGTAACTTCCTTTCTGAATACTGTGCTGACTGTTGAAGAATTTCTACAGGTATGCAAAGCGTTTTATTTACCTGCAAGTTCAATGATAACATAAGAACATAAAGATTATATATATCTGCTGCTTAGTCGTCAGATGTGGTGGGTGCATTAGTCTTCTGATTTTTTTGTTTACTTCCCCCTGATGATCCTGCCAGCAACACACTTCCTGGCAGCTTCCACTCACTACTGTATCTATGGAGGCAAGCATGGTTGTCACACAGGCTGTGCTGCAAACATGTCTTCCTTTATTTATATGCACTACCCGGGATGATTAGTGGTTTGCAGAAGAAAGATTACTGATTTCAATTCTTCTCATAGAATTTTTTTTACTTGCTGAAAATGTTCTTAGCCTAACAAATTAGAAAAAAAAAAAAATAAATATTAAAGCCACTGGGCCTGATTTATTAAAGCTCTCCAAGGCTAGAGAGGATACACTTTTATCAATGAAGCTGGAATAGATTTTGTAAAAGTCATTTGCTATTTGTTATCAAATGTTTTTTCAATCCTGGACCCAGATACATTCCAGGTTTGCTGGATCATCCAGGTTCATTGATGAAAGTGTATTCTATCCAGCCTTGGAGAGCTTTAATATTAAATCAGGGCCAATGTATCTAGAAACTAATAAGCTGCAATATATGACCTGTTTGTTTTTATGTTTTAAAAATCTTTTGTTATTTGATGTTGAGACTGTTTGACACTGATCCACATTTGTTTTTACGTGTTTGTTGATTTATTTTCATAGGATAATCGATCGCTTTGATAAAGTTGCTCAGCATACTGTAATTTACAAATAATTATATGCTAATTTTTGTGGTTTTATTCAGGAAGGACTTTCGGGGAGTGAAGAATTCCTTTTCAAGGCCCTTCCACATTGGAATGGTTTGTACCGCTCCCAGATATTGGGTCTAATTAGCCACATTCCTCTCCACTCCTTTTCAGGTAAATATATATATATGGCAATATGGCAACTATTGTATAATACCACTATAATAAGGGGTACACGTTAAGATAGATATTGGCTAGCCTGCGAGCTATGACGTTTACCCCAACCCACTCCATTCCATCCGTGAACCTGATTTAATAAAGCTCTCCAAGGCTGGAGATGAAAAACTTTCATCAGTGAAGCTGGGTGATCCAGCAAACCTGGAATGTATTTCTTTAAAGTCATTTGCTATTGGTTAGCATATGTTTTCAATCCTGGTCCAGATCCATTCTTTGTTTGCTGGATCACCCAGCTTCACTGATGAAGGTGTATCCTCTCCAGCCTTGGAGAGCTTTAATAAATCAGGTCCAGTATCCCAGATCACCCTGCCCTCCATCACTACGGACTAAACAGTTCATTTTCCCATCAGGAGTAAAATTACCTTATGGCTTGCTCCTTCTTTCTCCATTTTTTCAAATTTGTCTACCCGTCTTCTTCTGTCTCCTAAAACTCTCACCCACCAATCCATATCTCCCCTCCTATTGTGTGATACCCCCACCTCCTAGATTGTAAGCTCTTCGGGGCAGGGTCCTTTCCTTCTCCTGTGTCACTGTCTGTATCTGTCTGTCATTTGCATCCCCTATTTAATGTACAGCGCTGCGTAATATGTTGGCATTATATCAATCCTGTTTGCATTCGGTCAAACACTTGGTGAGAAGATAAACCAATGTCACCTTTTTATGTGCATAATTTATTTTCAGCAAAATTGAATATATCCCCTAAATGCTAACAATCGTCTCTTCATGTTTTTTTTCTTCCAGATATTGAAATACTCTTGTTTCAAACATTGACACAACTATTTATTTCGTCATCTTTGTCTTTTAAAGTAAGTCCTTCCTTTGGTGTTTTCTATAATATATTTCTGTAAAGAGAAATTGTTAGCTTTTGTTGTGTAAAACAAACTTTGTTTAAAACTGCACTCCAGGCAGATGATGAAGCATCATTTCATTCAGTTGTGTGTGTGATTTGAAGAAAAAATTATTCATTTAAGGGAATTAGTCATTCCCTTAAATGCTTGTTTAACTTTTTATCCATGCTGGCTCTCGACATTACCATCCAGCACACTTCACATGGATGTCAAGGGCCAGTGGGGTGCTGCTTTTCCCGCATCAGCGTGCAGCATACAATATACCTGAAAGATGGATGATCTATTAAGGAGTTGCTCAAGTGTATTTGCAAGGAAATGAATATAATTTCATTGTGATAATCACAAATCATACCATGATAGTTACAGTTACTCAGGTTGAATAAAGACATAAGTTCATCAAGTTCAACCATTACAGTGTTCAACCAAGAATTTGTTTTTAATCCAGGTGGGAAGAAATTGTAGGTGGGTGGCACCCCCTGTATTGTGACCCAACTCTTTAGTAACCACCCAAAAACAGCCAGGTGGTCACTGAAAAGTGCCAGGTGGTGCGCCCAGCTAAAGGCTCTGGGGAGAACACGTCACTAGGGAAATAAACATATCCCAGGTAAAAAAAACCCTATAGACATAGTTGATCCAGAGGAAGGCAAAAAAGGGGAAACAAATTCCTTCCTGATTCCATGAGACAATCAGATGGTCCTTGGGTCAGCAGTCTCGGTATCTTTACTTTAAAGCTTTATTACCCAATTATTTTCTGTGCCTCAAGAAATCATCCAGCTTTTTCTTAACCTTACTGGTGGTATTTTTAAATGTAAAAGTGGTACATTTAAAACTACTTAGTATTTTAATTACCCGCCTGGTCCCGCCCCCCAGCCTTAGGCTCCCACGCAGATGCACAGCCAGCATCTGCGTCCCCTGGCCTCATGTCCCCAACGTTCTCAGGCCAGGTTACACAGATGCCCGGCCAGCATCGCCAGGGGTAGAAGATCCCGAGCCACACTCAGGGGTTACCAGCGGGGAGGGATAAGCAATCTATAGTAGTTGCCGAAACTACTTCCTGAGGGAGCCGATTCCACATTTTCACAGACCTTACAGTGAAGAATCTCTTCCTTATCCAGAGATTAAACTTCCTTTCCTCCAGACGTCTTCTGGTCTTTTGTAATGATTTTAAAATTAATAATGGGGAAGAGAGTTCTCTATATGCACCATTTATAGCTGTTTTTTTGTTTTTACAGATGGATATTCTGAAGTGCCTGAAGGAACTTCTCCAGAACTGGATGATCAGGCATTTCCTCTACATAAACAATGTTAAAATAGAGTAAGAAATTACCCAAAGAGAAACCTCTGCTTACATGAATGTGCTTTTATTTTAAGAGCTGTTTTATTATGCCTAGACCTAGAGCTGATCTAAAAATCGCAACTTCTGCAACGGTGCTTTACATTGGACCTGAAATGAAGCTTTGCTATAGGGAACAGTTGTATGTGTTAACCCCGAAAAATCTACCTTATTGTCTTGATTTGGGAGGTGTATTTCATGTGCCTAGGCATAGCTGTAAATACAGTATTAGATCTAAAACACTGCTGCCTCTGATAGGGTGATGACAGTACTTTGCTGCTTAATGTTCTCTTTGCTGGAGAGAAAGCTGCACCCAATTGCTTGCACTGCAAGGAACTTACAGCTTCTGTTTCATTAATTATGAAAATCTGTGCTATCTCCACTTCGCTGCTTTTTTTTTTTTTTTTTTTTTTTTTTTTTTTTAATATGCTGCCAGTTATCGGGAGGGCAGTTCTGACCCTGGAAGCAAAGCCTTGCCTCCACCAAGGTGACTGCCTTCCTAAGAACAGGGCATGGTAAGTTAGTAATGAAAATAGGATCAGCTGCAGATACTGCCAAAACATATCTGGGTGTTGCAGGCTGCCAATGAGTGAGCAAATGTCCTTCATTGGGACCTTGTATATACATATTTAGCATATAGAGGTATATTCAGGGCTTAACAACTGTAGAACAATGGTACACACCACTATATTTACAAGTTTTTGGGACTCTGTTGCAAAGGATCTGTCTAAACTTTGACCATTTTGTCTGTCGCATAGAAATGTCATCACGCCAGATATGTTGGCTTCAGTTGAAAATCTGATCCATTTCACTGGCCGTTTGAGTACTCTGGGCTTGCAGATGCAGAACAGTTCTCTCCTCCTTCAGTCTGTACTGGACTTTTATACATTGGTAAGACATTTTCTTTATTGACTGTTGTATTTTTTTTACATATTCATTTCTTGCAGTTTTCTCAGCCTCTTTGTTGCAGTAGACTCTTTTTTTTCTCTCCTTACCTTGTAAAGCATAGTTAATTTTAAATAAGCATTTTCTTCCCTGTTTCCCTCTTCTTTTTAAACATACTAATTAAAAATATTTGCACTTGATTTATAAAACAAGGAATCTCTGATTCCCTGTTTTAATAAATAGAGCCCTTTGTGTTATTACTTATTTTATACCTAGATACTCTGTGCTTTTTATGCAACACAGATACATCATGGCTTGTGACGGGACAATAGGATGCGTAGGGCTGGAGGGTAGATTTAGGCAGCATGGTGGCTCATTGGTTAAGCCTTTCCAGCGCTGGACATTCACTGTCCATTCTGCAGTTGGGACATTTACTATAAAAAACATGCAGTTAGGTTAATTGGCTTCCCCACAAATGGACCTTAGACTGTGATAATGACTATAGTAGGGACATTAGAATATGAGCCTCATAGAAGGACAGCTAGCTAACATGAATATGGACTTTGTACAGCACTCTGTAATATGTTGGCACTATATAAATACTGTGTAGTAAAAAAATCAGAAGGTAGTTTCTAATGACACATTTTCTCTTTTTCATTTACAGGTTTCTAATTTATATTCATGTTTTTCTTTACCTATAATCATTCTTCCTCCTGCTGGAGTCTTCTATCCCGCTCTTATTTGCAAAGACTGTGTGAACCTTAACCAGCTCTGCTACATTATGTACCGGTAAGAGTTCTTCCTAAAACGATACTTAAACCTAAAAAACCTATAGAACAGAAGTGCTTCTGTTGACAATTTGTCATGTAGATAATTTCAGTTATGCCATTTCTCAGAATGGAGTGTTATCCCCTGCAATTGCTGACTATAAAATCCAGTGTATGTACAAAGCTAGCAGGAAGTGTAAATGCTCTCTATGTTTGCCTGCTGCCATCACCTCCCTGCGAACATGCTGAACCAAGTAATGGATGTTTAGAACATCTTTATCATGTACACGGTGATGCAGGGATTCCCATGAGACACAGAAAGACAGCCACCGCATGGGCATTTCATGTGTTTAATGGGCACATGCTAACAAATACACAAAGATGAATCAATATTAGATATTATGAGTATAGATCCACTTTAACATAATTTTTTTCTTTATTTACAGGTATAGAGATAGCCTCCTGGCTGCAAGACAGCATGGGAAAGACAACAGTGTAAGAAAAGCAGATCTTTTTATTTTCTTTTTTTAATGATATTTTAAAATAGAGTTTCTGATACCTTTTTCATAGATTGACCTATTAATATTACACAATATTTACAGAGCACCAACATAATACACAGCACTGTACAAAGTCCATACATATGTCACTAGCTGTCCCTCAGAGGAGCTCACAATCTAATGTCCCTACCATAGTCATATGTTGTTAATACAATCTAAGGTCAATACTGAGGGGAAGCCAATTAACCTAATTGCAAGTTTTAGGAATATGAGAGGAAATCTGCCCCTACCTGTTCCCAGAGACCACCAAACTCCTTGTACATGCTCTTATCATCTCTCGTCTGGACTACTGTAACCTCATCCTCCCTGGTATTCCACTAACCCGACTCTCTCCTCTACAATCTATTATGAATGCTGCAGCCAGACTCATCCATCCTTCCCACCTACCTACCTACCT
>NC_092871.1:85470175-85475458 GCF_032062135.1 Pyxicephalus adspersus | reverse complement strand
CTCCTCTTCTGCTGCCTTTCTTTGTAGTTCTCTTCATTGGCTTCCATTTCACTTTAGAATCAAAATCATCTCCTGTGCTTTGCCTTCAAATCCCTACACAGTTCTTGTCCCACCTACCTACCTGATTCACAAATCCCCCCATAGTTCTTGCCCCAGTTACCTTCTTGACCTGATATAAAAATACACCCCGCCCCCATTTCTGCTCTCTCCGCTCCTCCAATGACCTACTACTGACTTTCTCACTCATAACCTCACCACACGCACAGCTCCAAGACTTTTCTAGAGCTGCCCCGACTCTCTGGAATAGTCTTCCACGTCCTATTCTGCTTGCTCCTACTTTCTGCTCATTTAAAAGAGCCCTCAAAACCCAACGCTTCTACCTCACCTACCCGTCTTCTTCTGTCTCCTAAACCCTCACTACTCACCCACCATTCCATATCCTCCTCCTATTGTATGATACTTCCCCCACCTCCTAGATTGTAAGCTTTTCTGGGCAGGGTCCTCTCCTCCTGTGTCACTGTCTGTATCTGTCTGTCATTTGTAACCCATATTTATTGTACAGCGCTGTGTAATATCTTTGCACTATATAAAAACTGTTTATTAACAATACATAAACACACATAAAAGTTTTTGTATGAACGATTAAGCAGATCCAATCAGAATCTCCTAACTGCCCTCAGGTTAACCTATCCCCAACCTAGGACTGGAACAGCAGAATTTCATACATGTGTAATTTTTTTTTTTTTGTTTTGTTTTTTCTGACTTCTGATGACCAAACAAACTGGTCCGTCGAGCATAAATTTGGCAGCAGATATCCATGTGTGTACTAATGATATAAAAAAAATTTCCTTTTTCTCTCCCTTTTTTTTGTAAAGGTCTTTGTAAATATCGGAAGGCAGACATTCAAAATGTATAATAATTACCTTACCACAATGGTGGGATGCCTTTGGTCATCAAAAGCGTTTTCTATGGACCCCCATCCGCAAGGAATCAAGATGAATCCAGAAGTCTTTGAAATAGCCGGTGTGTTGGCCTATAAAAGAGCGTTCAACATTGTATACCATCCAGCATTGATGGCCTTCTCCTCCTCATTTCTAAAGCAGGTAGGAAACCCAAATGCATTGTGTATATGACGCGGTATCCTTTGTACAACCAGCTCATGAGTGATGTTTGTGTATATTGTATTTGATGAGATAAAGACATTCTAAAAGTGGGCAGCATGGTGGCTCAATGGTTAGCACTCTGGTCTTTGCAGCGCTGGGTCCTAGGTTTGAATCTCGGCCAGGACATTATTTGCATGGAGTTTGCAAATCATTAGATATACGTTGAGAGTAAGGGAATCTATAATCCAAATAACTGATTGGGAAGAAGGGATCAGTCATCAATTATAAGCAAGAAAACCCTGAAATAATTATTATTGTCCCATAGAGTAGGCCTATAAAGGACAATTTATGGCCGATCTTAGATCCCTGCTATGCATGCTAATATTAAAGTTGCGATTCCAAGTTTTATTCTGGACAGAACGGTTATGACGAGAGCCTGGCACTGGTTTATTGGAAGACCGTTTGGTTCTGTTAGGCTTTTCTCACAATAAATGCCCACCTTACCTCGTGATTGTAGCCTCACGCATGCTGCCAGTGTAAATACCTCATACTGATATATTGATGTTAAAGAGTTCACATGAGGACAGAAGATTCAACAATGGACTTGTTTTAAAAAAAAAATTTTCTTTTTTCCTATAGAAAATCTCCAAACAGGAAATGTATAACTTCAGACACTTTAAGGTAATTCTTCACAACTATCATCCTCTCATATTGAAAACTTTAATTAAATGGTTATGTTAAATCAGCTTTAAGACATTCTAAGTTTATTAAAAGTTTGTAAAATCTTTAGTTGGTTTTCTTTCTAAAGCTCCTACAGCCTGAGATGAAAAGCTTGCCATCTACATCTGATAGGAACATTGGTTGAAGTGGTTTCCTGCAGATGTCTGACACACAAACTCAGGACTACGGACCTGATTTATTAAAGCTTTCCAAGGCTGGATAGAATACACTTTCATCAGTGGAGCTGGGTGATACAGCAAACCTGGAATGTGGTCCAGGATTGAAAAACATTTGCTAGCAAAAAGAAATCCATTCCAGGTTTGCTGGATCACCCAGAGTTCACTGATGAAAGTGTATTTTCTCCAGCCTTCAAGAGCTTTAATAAATCAGGCCCATAGAATCAACCCTGCAGCCTAGTAACAAGGAGGTTAATAAAGACCGCTTCTGTGTACAGATTTCCTTAATGTTTTAGAAGACAGAATATTGCAGCCTAACTGATAAAACTGATACAGATAACACCAATATATGGGAGTCTTTTCACTCAAAAAAAGGATTTGTTTTTTTTATCTGCTCAGTCCTATGCTTAGCACAGCTTTGCCAGACCTCAGAGCTGAAGAGAGACTATAGAAGGCAGTGCCTGGGAGATGCATTTATTTATATAAAAAAAAAAAGAATATGCTCTTGGAGTTTTAAAATAATGTACATGTAATACAAATATGTTCTTATTAGTATACAGTATGGTCTAAAGACTTCCATTTTTATCTCTTGCAGGGGCATCTGTGGGATGAATACACACAATTCCTCTTAAATGAAGGTTTGACTGATTTAAATCTTTTTTTGCAGATTAGTTTAAATCCTGTGAAGACTAAACAGAATAACAGAACCACCCCCAACCCTTCAGTGTAATGTTTTTGGTTACAATCTGAGCTCATTGGAAGTGAATATGAAAGCAGAATATGATCATTTAATGCTGAACTCCAGGGAGATGTACAGAAACCAATGCAGCTGATGTGTTCTCCCTAGTGCCTTTTAGCTGGGCTCACCACCCGACACATTTCAGTAACCACCTGGCTGTGTTTGGATGGTTACTGAAGAGTTGCATCACAATACAGAGGCTGCCACTCACCTACAGCTTCTTCCCACCCGGCTTTAAAAACATTTCTAGGTTGAACACTGCATAGGTTCTATAGATTAATTTAAAGTGTTAGCTGTTTGCCTGGAGTTCAGCTTTAAAATCATTATGTTAATTATGTAAATAATATAAAAGTTATTATAACCCTTGTGTATGCTTCTGCAGGTGTATATAATGCTTCTTTACTGTATACATGTATAAAATATTGTACATAATGCACAATAAAACTTATGATGCTTTAAAATCAAAGTGTTTTCAGTATGGTAAAGGTGGAAGTATTATTGGAACAATAGAGGAATGGGGGGAGTTAATACTTAATGGTGCAGTGTTCTCCCCGGCCCCTTTTAGCTGGGTGTGCGCCCAGCACTTTTTAGCAATCACCCGGCTGTTTTTAGGTGGTTACTGATGAGTTCAGGAGCTGCCACCCGCCTATAACTTCTTACCACCCCACTTCAAAATATTTCTTGGTTGAACACTGTGGTGGTGCATGGGAGATGTCCGCTGTGATCTCTGACACAATGCTAGACCAAACAAATTCAAAGAATGCAATGCTACAAGAAATGATCAGAACTGGTGGATGACACGGGATTACCCAGGGGGTCTAAGTGTCCCCTTGTTTTCATCAGAGCATCCTGCAAGAGGTGATGGGCATGTAGCCCTAGTGGCCATTAGACTATTTTGTTGCACGGAGAACTCCAGGTTGCGGTCACCAGGTTCTCCCCACCAATGGCTTTGGTGTTGGGGCAGCCAGAGGTAAGGTACCAAGTTGGCTGCAATCTCTGCATGGCACTTAGGGGTCAGGAGCAGGCAGCTGGCAAGAGACAAAGTCCAGACAGTGTGTGACACTTGGGGAGACAGGGTCTCTGCGGGGCGCTATGTCTTGCACAGGAGTGGTGCGGGCCCTAAGAAGGGCCAAGGTGCAGAATCTAACCAGGTCCTCACCAGAACCTTTGATGGTGGGGATGTTGCGTTGCCAATTACTGCCAAGTTTCAGTACCTGGGCACACCAGGGTGGGTAGGAAGATACACTACCGAATCACTACGCAGAACAGTCAAGGAAGGCTGGGGTCGAGGCAGGCAGCAAGCAAGAGAGGTCAGGTCACATGCCAGGGATCCAGGAAACGGACACCAGTGACACAGGGGCCAGCGCAGACACAGGAGACACTGGAAGCAACAGGAGGCACAGGTGACACAGGAATATCCACAGACTGACAGGAATAATGTAACAGCACAAGGGAAAAGGCTGGGAAACACCAGACTGGGGCAATAAGTGGTAAACACAGGAGCTGGATAGGGGAAATACTGAATTAACTAACAGGTGTAGAGGAAATGTTCAGCAGAGCTAGGGGACTGGGCACTGGTAGATACACGTTGCACGAATGCTGAGTGCTAGGTCTAAACTAGCTAAATAGCCAGGGATGATTAGGGGGCTATTTCCGAATTGGCAAGTGGGATGGACAAAACCGATAAAACTCGAAAGAGCAGGCACGCCCAGGGTCAGAACTGCCTGCAAACACAGGAGAGTGGCATCTGTGCTTTAGCGAGGAAGAGGTAAGTGTGACACAGTGTGAGGTCTGCCAGCAAAGGAGAATCGAGGTGTAGACACTCCTAGGTCAGGGCATTTGGAAGATATGTGTCCCTGCAGAGAATAATCCCCTCAACTAATGGGAAAATCCCAAACTTGACAAAAGATAAGAGGAAATCTTTCTATGTGAACAACTAATTATTTTTAAACAGGATTTATATAGCACCAACATATTACACAGCAATGTACATTAAATAAGGGTTGCAAATGAAAAGCAGTGACACAAAAGAAGGAGAGGACCCTGCCCCAAAGAGCTTACAATCTAGGAGGTGGGGGAAGTTTCATACAATAGGAGGGGGATATGGAATGGTGGGAAGTAGTGAGGGTTTAGGAGACAGAAGAAGACGGGTAGGTGAGGTTGAAGCGTTGGGTTTTGAGCACTCCTTTAAATGAGCAGAAAGTAGGAGCAAGCCGAACAGGACGAGGAAGACCATTCCAGAGAGTGGGGGCAGCTATAGAGAAGTCTTGGAGCCTTGCGTGTGATGAGGTTATGAGTGAGGAGGTCATTAGTAGGTCATTGGAGGAGCACAGAGAGTGGCTAGGGGGAGATTTTTCTAGCAGGTAAGAAAAGTAAGCTGGACAAGAAGTGTGAGGGGATTTGAAGGCAAACACTGGATTGAATTTAATTCTAAGGTGAAATGGAAGAAAAGGAATGGTGGGAAGGCTGTGTATGGGGTTGGTAGGTGGGAAGGCTGTGTATGGGGTAGGTAGGTGGGAAGGCTGTGTATGGGGTAGGTAGGTGG
>NC_092871.1:85464083-85470074 GCF_032062135.1 Pyxicephalus adspersus | reverse complement strand
GGCTGCAGCATTCATAATAGATTGTAGAGGAGAGAGTCGGGTTAGTGGAATACCAGAGAGGAGGAGGTTACAGTAGCCCAGACAGGAGATAAGAGCGTGTACAAGGAGTTTGGTGGTCTCAGGGGACAGGTAGGGGCAGATTTTGGAGATGTTCTGAATATGGGGGGTAATTTGGGGGGCAGAATCAAAGGTGAGGCCAAGATAACGTGCCTGAAGGGAGGGAGGAATAACAGTGTTATTATCAGTTAGATATATGTCAGGGGGAGATTAGGAATTTGAGGGGGGACATAATCATCTTCGAGGGGAATTACCTTACTTTGTACAAATGTCCTCCCATTTATTGTGAGTTGAAGAGGAATCTCTCCAACAAGACACCGAAAGCAAACTGTACACTGAAAATGGGTTCTATCTCTTATGTTTGGCAACAATTGCATTTCAAAGAAAATAAATGTTGATTTTCAATTTGCAGATAATCACAGACATTAGGCCAGATTTATTTCAGCTTTCCAAGACTGTACAGGATACACTTTCATCAGTAAAGGTGGGTAATCCAGTAAACCTAGAATAGATTTCTGTAAAGTCACTTGTTAGCAAATGTTTTGAATCCTGGACCGGATGCATTCCAGGTTTGCTGGATCACAAAGCTTCACTGATGAAAGTGTATCCTCTCCAACCTTGCAGAGCTTTAATAAATTAGGCCCAAATGATTAGTGGAATGCAGGAATTAGTGTTCAGCCACCTAAAGCAGCGATTACATCTCATCCATCCAAGATTATAGATCTGTGTGCTGTAATGAACTACTGGCTGAAAGGATTTTACTGCACCAATTAACCTTTCTATAGAAGGCAAATGTTCACTTTGCTATCAAAAGTTCCCTCCAGCAGACCATACGGAACATCTGGTATTATAATTCATACAATTGTGTAGCTGTTTTCACAATCTGATCTCTGTATGAACACTTTTTATGCAACAAACACAAAACTATTTACAAATAGGGTGTGTAAATATTTAAATACTTTATTGAAAAAGCAAAACAATTTATAAGAAACAGTTTTTTATTCCGTACAAGAAAAGACTTCTGATTTCTTTCTATATAGAACACTCACAATTGCATATTCTAGGCCAAATCTGCACAATTCAGATCCCCAATAAAAAATGGATCAGATGCAAAATGTAGTCAAATATTTGTGTACCCCCGGGCCATTACATCTATATGAGCTTGTTGCCATTCCAAATCCATGGCCGTTAATATGGTGTTGGCCTTCCATATGCAACAATCACATCCTCCATTCATCTGGGAAGGATTTCTAACAAATTGGGAGGATTGTCTGTCGGAATTTTCCCCCCTATTGGTGAGGTAAGGTACTGATGGTGGGGATTTGCTCCTATGGGTGAGGTCGGGGACTGATGTTAGATGGAAAGACCGGGCTTGCTATTCCAATTCATCCCAAAGGTGTTCAGTAGGGTTGAGGTCAGGGCTCTGTGCAGGACACTCGAGTTCCTCCACACCAAACTGGTGACCCCATGTCTTTATGGAGCTGGCTTTGTACCCCGATACACAGTCAAGGGTTTTCACCAAACTGTGACCACAAGGCTCGAAGAAAACAATTGTCTACAAGGTCTTTTGTTTGAACTTTTATTGAAAAGATCTGCACCAAACCATGAAGAGGCTTCTCAGACTTTTGACCCTTGGGCCCAGAATTGCCTACGATGCCTTTGTATGATGAAGGATTACCAGGACTCAATTCATTGGGAACAACTGGTCTCCATACATTGGGCCATATAGGAAGGTGTGATGTTGGATGAGAAGACCTGGTTCATCATTCCAATCCATCCCTAAGGTGTTCAGTAGGGTTGAGGTCAGGGCTAAGTACAGGACACTCGAGTTCCTCCACACCAAACTGGTGACCCCATGTCTTCATGGAGCTGGCTTTGTACCCCGGGGCACAGTCATGGGAGTACAGAAAAGGGGCTTCACCAAAATGTGACCACAAGGCTGGAAGACACAATTGTCTACAAGGTCTTTGTATAATGAAGGATTACCAGGACCCCTCACTGGGGACACCTGATCCCAAACATTTGAAGGAGAAGGGGGTCTAAATACATTTGTTCTTTCTATTTTATTTTGGATTTGTTTTATTTAATACATCACCAGTCCAGAGTTCTACACAAACTACATTTCCTCCTTATTGTCATGTCACAACCTGATCTAAATCAAATAAATCTTTGCTGAATTCAGAATTCTTTGCACTTAATAAAGCCTATGAGTGTTCACACTGAGCTTTGAGCTTTTCCTACCAATGTCCTAAAGCAATTCTTTCTGTTGTATACAGTGTTTTCATCTCCTTTTAAGATTACAGGTGGAGCAATAATTCATTCGATAGAAAGCCCAGTTCTCAAGCAACTTATCACCACGGCTCCAAGTGTGAAGATGCAGGATCCCCAAGCAAGTCCATAACCCCAGCTAAACAGGGAAGACAGGGGGAGTAATGGCGCTGCTAGGAGAAGTGAGAAGAGCAGGAGAGCGCTGATCTGCAAGAGAACTTCAGAGACAAAATGGTGTTAGTAATCAGGTGACATCAAACACATGCTATGTCATAGGAAACCATCTTGTTAAATCAGGAAACTCGATTGGTTATGTTCTGTATGTGGCTGGCTTTAATCACAATTCATCAGCAGGCAATGTTAATGTCACGTTATTCACTTGTGGTAAAAGGAAGCCCCAGGTCAAAGCCGTGCTGAGTTTTCCTTGCCTGGCTACAATGGTCACCGCAGGGTAAATATTCCCTAATGCACCGTAAATAAAACCTAAAGACATATCCATAGGTGCTGGGACCTTTCCATAGGTGCTGGGACCGTTTCCTTTAATTGTATTGTAAAAAGCATTTTAATGAATTGGGCCAGGAAATGTTACTATAATATTTATTATTATCCATAATTTATATAGTGCCAACATGTTATGCAGTGCTGTACAAAGTCCATAGTCATGTCACTAGCTGTCCTTCAAAGGAGCTCACAATCTAATGTCCCTATATGTCTTTAATAGAGCTTGAGGTCAATTTTGAGGGGAAGCCAATTAACCTAAATGCCTGTTTTTGGGATGTGGGAGGAAACCCACACAGACACGGGGAGAACATAAAAACTCCATGCAGAATATACCAGAGTTTGATTTATAATTATGTCAAGGGACTGAAACTGAAGAATGTGATAATAACAGAGTCCTCAGATCTTCAAAGTGAATTAAAGGTAATTATCTTGCAGACCAGTAAAAAAGATTCATTATTATAATATAAAAAAAAATACATTTTGAAATAAATTTACAAATGATGACCCCATGCAAAAAAAGTAACTTTCACACCCAAAATAAAACACTAAAATACATCTTCATTGCTGATTCATAAGCCTGTAGCTTCTCGATCAGCACTCGGCTACACATAGGGCGCTATTTATAAATTATTTCTCTTAATTTATAAATAAAGCCCTTAGTCCTACCCACTGCTTCTGCTACTCGCATTCCAATAGGAAATATAAGAAATGCAAATAAAGGAGGATCTGGCTCGGTGATTGGGGAATTCTCACATTTAAACCTTTCACATTCAAGACATTACCTGATATTAAGAGTAGAAATGAGAGATTGCGGAACTTCAGGGGCTGCTTTACTTGGCAGATCCACAGCACGGAAACTATGAACCACACGCCAGAGATCAGCGTGGCACATAAGACAAGGATAAGTGTAGCCACCTGCCAGTCTGAAAATGATAACAACATTGTTAAAGATAATACTAATAACAACAAAAAAGACCTTGTACTATAAACTGCTCCACGGTGTAATAAAAATCTGCATTCTTGGAACCATAAACAGCACATCAAGCATGGTCCTAATTATTCCAGAAGGCAAAACAATTTCTTTCTGATCCATATAGGTGGGCCCCTGGATAGAATTAGACTTCCTGTAGTTTATTCCACCGTTTCAAGGCTCCTATTGTAAAGACTTTGTTCCATATTGCAGCTGTAAACTTTTTTTCTTTGGTCTCAGATTGACCCTTAGTCTTTTGCAATGATGTTTGATTAAACAACTTTTCAAAACATAACCTATATTGACAATTTATGGATTTATTTATGGTGGTCAAATCCCTTCCTATTTGTTCAGTTTAAGGTTCTCTGTATCCCTAATGCGTGTAGTTTCTGTACAAATCATCCTTTTTGTGAACCCAAAACTGAACTCAATGGCCCTGATATATGAAAGCTCTCCAAGGCTGGAGAAGATGCACTTTCCTCAGTGAAGCTGGGTGATCCAGCAAACCTGGAAACGATCTGGTCCAGAATTCAAAACATTTGCTAACAAAAAGCAAATGGCTTTTTCAAAAAATCCATTCCAGGATCACCCAGCTTCACTGATGAAAGTGTATCCTATCCAGCCTTAGAAAACTTTATTAAACCAGGCACACTATTCCAGAGGAGGTCTCACTTTTTTGGTACGGGGCAGATCATGTCTTTCTAGAAGTGAACAGTTGGTATTGAGAGCAGTTATTGGCCCTGATTTATCAAAGCTCTCCGAGACTGGAGAAGATAGACTATCATGGGAGAACCTAGGTGATACAGCAAACCTGGAATGGATCTGTTCCAAGACCAAAAATATTTGCCAATTTACAGAATTTTAAGAAATCCATTCCAA
The DNA here is from genome assembly GCF_032062135.1 of Pyxicephalus adspersus. NCBI lineage: Eukaryota > Metazoa > Chordata > Amphibia > Anura > Pyxicephalidae > Pyxicephalus > Pyxicephalus adspersus. The sequence goes on along the minus strand of NC_092871.1, from coordinate 85,465,399 downwards.
GTTTGCTGGATCACCCAGGTTCTCCCATCATAGTCTAATTTCTAATTTCTCCCATCATAGTCTAATTTCTCGAGTCCTGATGTGGTTTAATTAATCAGGCCCATTGGGTCCATAATCTAGCACAGGGGTCGGCAAACTCCGGCCTTTAGGCCAGATATGGCCTAGCCGGTAGTTCGTTCCGGCCTAACGCCCCCTGGCCAATCTGGCCTAATTCAAGCCGGCAACCCGCGGCTCCAGGGCCAGAGGGGCGTTAGGAACTAAGGGAGCTGCCGGAGCTTCGCTGCCGCCCCCTTGCTGTGGCTCCCCTATTTATTGCGGCCGGTGTTGATACTTCCGCCGCTTTGGTAAATAGGGAACCCTCCCTGAAGGGAAATCCCTCTCCTCCGCAATGCAGACAGAGGAGAGGGATTTCATTTCAGGGGCGTTCCCTGGTGGTGGGCGTTATTAGGGTGGGACTCAGAATCCCGCCTAGTGTGCTCCCGCCAACCCCTGAAATGGCCTAGTGGCCATAAGACTTTTCTGACCCCTAGTCTAGCAGGACACACAGATTTATTTATTCAATATCCCTAAATGTTTGATTGTTGTTTATACTGAATAATGTATCCTAATACATTTTTTTATACTGTAACATGACAATGCTTTAAATTCCATGTCCCTTCCCGCTATAGAACTGGCTATGCTTCAAATCTCAGCACTAAGAAGGTTCGTACAAAAGCCAGCCATGTCTAAGCAGTGTTCTCCCTAGCCTCTCTTAGCTGGGCGCACTACCCAGAGTTTGGTCACAATACAGGGGCCACCACCCACCTACAGATTTTTCCCACTCAGCTTAAAAACAATTCTGGAGAATACTGCCAAGACTGAGCCTCCCAGGAGATTTAATAATGCAGAAAATCCCTGACAAATTTAAGGAGAGTTGTGGATCAGGTAAGTGACATGACATGACTATGATATGATTTGGATGGATCTAAATAGAACAAATTATGGCTACAGACAGTAAGTATCAGAACACCGACAGGTATCAGCTAGTTGCATATTTCTGTTATCCATCCCTCCCCTCAGGTACGTTGTCTTGGCATTACCTTCTATTCTGTCCTTTAATTTACCCCCATATTCAGAACATTTCCAGGTCTCGCTTTCATCTGCGCAACATCTCTGAAATCTTCCCCTACCTGTCCCCTGAGACCACCAAACTCCTTGTACATGCTCTTATCATCTCTCGTCTGGACTACTGTAACCTCCTCCTTTCTGGTATTCCACTAACCCGACTCTCTCCTCTACAATCTATTATGAATGCTGCAGCCAGACTCATCCATCCT
>NC_092871.1:85461708-85463502 GCF_032062135.1 Pyxicephalus adspersus | reverse complement strand
CTTCCCATCTACCTACCCCATACACAACCTTCCCACCTACCTACCCCATACACAGCCTTCCCCTCTACCTACCCCATACACAGCCTTCCCATCCACCTACCCCATACACAGCTTCCCACCCACCTACCCCATACACAGCCTACCTACCCCATACACAGCCTTCCCACCTACCTACCCCATACACAGCCTTCCCACCGCTCCTTTTCTGCTGCATCTCTTTGTAGTTTTCTTCCTTCCTAGCTGCTCTCTCCGCTCCTCCAATGACCTACTAATGACTTCCTCACTCATAACCTCATCACACGCATGGCTCCAAGACTTTTCTAGAGCTGCCCCAACCCTCTGGAATGGTCTTCCTCGTCCTGTTCGGCTTGCTCCTACTTTCTGCTCATTTAAAGGAGTGCTCAAAACCCAACGCTTCAACCTCACCTACCCGTCTTCTTCTGTCTCCTAAACCCTCACTACTTCCCACCATTCCATATCCCCCTCCTATTGTATGAAACTTCCCCCACCTCCTAGATTGTAAGCTCTTTGGGGCAGGGTCCTCTCCTTCTTTTGTGTCACTGCTTTTCATTTGCAACCCTTATTTAATGTACATTGCTGTGTAATATGTTGGTGCTATATAAATCCTGTAAGCTCTTCAGGGCAGGGTCCTCTCCTCCACCTGTCTCACTGTCTGTATCTGTCTCAAAGAGCTTGTTCTGTGCAACCAAATATCTTTACAAAGTTTTCTTTCTCAGGGAATTGGCTGTTAGAGATGGGCATTGTCAGTAGAAGAAGGTGACATGATCCCTATACCCAGAAGCACCTGGTTGCATGTCCAGAACAGGAGTGGTGCAGGGCCGGAGGTTATATGTCTATGATTTGGGTTTGGGGCCATTGGAGTCTTTAAAATTAACCTTCAGCTGCCAGCAACACCTTTTCTGATAGCATTAACATAAAATACTATCTCTGTTTTTGAACTCTCTCCCTCCTTCTGTTCCCATTGTTGTGCATATAAAGAAGGAGGCAGAGTTTATCAGTATCAGAGTTTATCAGTATCAGAGTTTAACAGCTTTGGAAGTACAAAGGAGCTGCATTGTAAACCCTGCCTCTTCTTCCTGGGAGTTCTGTCTATGAAATAATGAGATTGTGTTTCTATCTCTATCACAAAGCAGTGAGATGATTCTGATCTCCCGCCATGAATGTGTAAACTTCTTGAAACATGCGGGACAAACGCCGGCACTCTCTCAGTCACCATTTAACCTTGTTGTGTTTCCCTTCATGTGCTGAAATCACGAGAAGAATAAAAGTTATCAATTTTTAGTAAAATTTCACCCCAGAGAAAAAAAAGCGCCGCAAGGAAATTTGAGCTGGCATTCTGCAGCAACTTGAAGTGGAGCCGAACCTTTTTCATAAAGTCATCACTTGGTGCCAAAACCTGGATCTTCCAGTATGATCCTGAAAGCAAACCACAGTGAAGACTTACCTGGTCCCACCAGCGTCCTCCAGTGTCCTGCCCATTTGATCCAATCTTCGGGCCGCGTCTTCTTCCTTCAAATTGGGGAGTGCCCCTGACATTCCCTGGGGGTTCCCAGTGGCGTTGGTGCATGCATCGGTGCGTGCGAGGAAACGTAGCAATTAAAATTATTTTTTTTGGAATCAATACAAAATACCGTATTTTTCGGCGTATAAGACGCACTTTTTCTTCCCCAAAACTGGGGGGGAAAAGTGGGTGCGTCCTATACGGCGAATGCAAGTTTTAAAAATAAATAAAACCGGTAACATACTTACCCGATACCGCGATCCCGCGATCCT
>NC_092871.1:85446417-85460895 GCF_032062135.1 Pyxicephalus adspersus | reverse complement strand
ATATATATATATATATATATATATATATATATTATAAATGTTACTGTACAGTTATATTACAGGTTTTAGTATTAGGCTAGGTACACACATGCAATTGTTCTTGTCCAATCCTCGGCTCATAATAATAATCTTATGTGTGTACAGCGCTCATCATCCATCGTTCGAACAACTGTCCTGGCGGATCCAGGGACGATGGACGATGGACGATCTTAATGGAAATGAAAGGGGAGAGAGCCCAGCAAGGTGCCACTCTGTCGTTCTTCTCTCTTTAAAGAACAGAACGGTGCTAAATGTACAACACTCGTTCATGCATCGTGCGGTCGTGAAAGATCCTTTCCAACGGCAATGATTGCACGTGTGTACATAGCCTAGTAAACAGCTGCAATCAGTTAACTCTTTTAGAACCCGAAAATATTAGGTCATTTAAAGACAGACCTTGTATGCTCATTAGGGGCACCAATGATACAACCTAAATATTTACCCCACTTGGTTGTCCAATCAATAGAAGAGATCCCGATACAAATATCACAATTTTGTTTTGTGTTTTATACAGCTGACGTTACTCACCGCTGTTCAGCGCAGATCTACAATGCCAAGCTTGGTTCCTTCGGCTACACATTTCCCACAACGACAGAGAGAAATCCTTGGACGTCACCCAGGAGGGGCTCACCAGGGCCACCACATTCATAGACAATGCCAGGAACCCGCAGAGCAGAACGATAAAAGTGTACTGCCTGGGGGGCATTGCTGGAGGTAATCTTCCCACCTCGGGGGCCATTATAACACTTGCAGCCTTTTTCCACAACCTCGATATTCCCACAGCTTGTTTTTCTAATGTGTGTTTTTCATGATCTTAACTTTCTGCATTCTGTTAGGCTTTAGCACTAGAATACTGTAAAATGTCATGGAAGGTTTGTTCTGTTTGTATCATGTAGGAGCACATGATGCTGACAACAGAAGCCCCTACAAAACAATGTACAACACAAATGGAAAGGCAGAACATTGTGTGAGCTTCAGCACCGACCTCTCTGGATTCAGCTGGTAGTAAGTACAGGTAGTCCTCGGGTTACATACCAGATAGGGGCTGTAGGTTTGTTCTTATGTTGAATTTGTATGTAAGTCGGAACATGTACATTATTTTAATACATGCAATTAGGACAGATGTTTGTCACAACATATTATTAGGCAGTGTGGTGTCAGTTATTGTATAAAATCCTCACCGTGAGTTAATCACAAAGCAAAAAAAAAACTTCAAGGAGCTTAGACATTCATTAACGTCTGGAGCAAGCTTTGATTTGCAAAAAGAAACAACTGCAACATTTGTCTTGGTCAATAAAGAGTTACAAGAGGCTGCAGAAAGAGCTCATTCCCTAAAGAGGAACTAAACTGAAAAGTGCCAAAAAATTCACTTACCTGTAATCCCGCAGGGCAGTCCAATCCATCCGGGGGTGTCCGTCTTCCGGTCCTGCGTTGTCCCAGCATCCGTCCCCCAGGCGCTGCTATCTTCTCCTCTTTTTCCCGGTTCTTAATTCTACGTTACCCGACCCAAGTGTGAGATCAGGTGATGTAGGTTGGAAAAAAAAACTTGCTGATCTCACTGTGCATGTGTGAGATCGGCAAATTTTTTTCTTTCCAAGCAAAGGCTCCTTCTGCGCATGTCTGAGATGCTCGGGCATGCGCAGAAGGAGCACCCTTGCACTCCCATTCATTCTCGATCGCCTAAGCAAACTCCGGCCTTTAGGCCAGATATGGCCTAGCTGGTAGTTTGTTCCGGCCTAACGCCCCCTGGCCAATCTGGCGTAATCCCAGCTGGCAACCCGCGTCTCTGGATTGGCCAGGGGGCATTAGGCTGGAACAAACTACCAGAGCTGCTGGTGCTCCAGAGCCGCATATGGCTCTTGAGCCTCCTCTTGCTGTGGCTCCCCTATTTACCACGGCCGACGTTAACACTTCTGCCACCAGGATAAATAGGGAACTCCCCGAGAAGGTAAATCCACCTCCTCCACAATGCATAGCAAGGAGAGGGATTTCCCTTCAGGGGGCGTTTCTGGTGCCATTGGAGCGGAACTCAAGAGAGAGTCCAACCTAGTGTGCTCCTGGCCACCCCTGAAATGGCCTAGTGGCCACAAACGTTTGCTGACCTCTGGCCTAGGGTGTGGCACCTACAAAACAACAAACAACAGAATTTTTACTTAACATAAAAGGGTTGTCTCCCATTTTATGTAAAGTGAAATTTCTGAGTTTAGGTACGCTTTAAGGTCCCCACAACCTCAGCTGTGTTTAGCAAAAGATTTCTTCTGCAAGTCATGCAAACCGCCTCCCTCTTGCACACAAGCCAGGGAAGCTCCGTTCATATCCAGGAGTCCTCTGTATGTCAGATGTCCTTCACCCGGGGACTACCTGTATTAGTATAGCAACATGACGATATATAAATATGCCCCCCCCCCCCAAAAAAAAAAAAAATCATGTGATTAAACAGCCTAAATGTAAACCTACGGTCCCACAGCTAAATTGAGCTGTAGCTAGACAATATGTGCCCATTCATCAACCATTGGGTTGAATGTTTTTGGCTTTCGGTGATTCAGCACATCAATATGAGCCGGATTTATTAAAACTTTTCAAGACTGGAGAAGATAGACAATCATGAGAGAACCTGGGTTATCCAGCAAACCTGGAATGGATTTCTTTACAATGATTGGTTATTAGTTGGCAAATGCTTTCTACTCAGGAACGGATTGAAGTCAGGTGCTGATGGTGGATGAGAGGACTGGACTCACCTTTCCAATTCATCCCAAAGGTGTTCAGTAGGGTTGAGGTCAGGGCTCAGGACATTCGAGTTCCTCCACACCCAAACTGGTGACCCCATGTCTTTATGGAGGGGGCTTTGTACCCGGGGGCACAGTCATGGGGGAACAGAAAAGGGTCTTCACCAAACTTTGAGTATTTGAGGGGGAAGCGTATGACTTATGGGTTATCCTTATAGCCTGCTCACATTAATAACAGTTCTGTCCACTTGCAACAGGAAACGTATAGTCTATGAATAGGGGAGGGGGAGACATGTGACCTATAGATGGGGGAGGAGGGGGGAGATGTATCGCCTATAGATGGGGGAAGATGTTATGTCAATGGATGGGGGGGGAGATGTATGATGTGTTGGGGGATGACGTGATCTAAAGATGGGGGGAGACGCATGGGGGAAGGGGGGGGGGGACACGTGTCACCTATGGATGGGGGAAGAGATGTGGCCTATGGATAGGGAGGAGACATGTGACCTATAGATGGGAGAGACACATGGCCTATGGATAGGGTGGAGACATGTGATCTATAGATGGGGGAGGGGGAAGATGTATGATGTGTTTGGGGGAAGACATGTGACCTATACATGGGGGAGGGTTATAAGTTTATAGCCGGGTCGGTGCTCACAGTAAGCTGACAACATTCTTGCTAATAGTGTACCAATTAAGTAGCGTAGTCAGCACACAACAGGGAGTGCTGCTACTAACAGAACTTTAGTGTGAGAAACCTTGCAATGGAGCCATAACAAATACCACAGCATAAAATGCTTCATAAAACTGCATACAGTAGATTTTGCATTTACATCTACTTGGTATGAATCCATTTAGCACCATGCCCCCTCCCAGCCGCTTTATATTCTGTGACAGGAATGTGTAATGGATTCTTCCCGCCTTCCTTCTCCCCCTCTTTTCCTGTCACACGCCCCCAAGATGGCGCCCAAGAGCGCGGAAACATGAGCCGACCGGAAGAGGCGGAGTCGGGCGCCAAGTCCTCCCACGTGCTATATCCGGTCCGTGCGCCTCTCCTCAGTCTCTCATACCGCGTGGAGGAGAGAGGAGTGAAGATGGCGGAGATGGAAGGTGAGTGCTTGTAACGTGTATGCGCGGCCCGGGAAAGCTGTTCTATGAGTGCCCGCTGCCTCTATAACATGTCCCGTGTGTTCTTTCGCAGGATCTAAGAAAAAGTCCAAGAAACGGCGGAGCCACACCGCAGGGGAGATCGCTGTAAGTTGTGATTGGCATGGATGTGTGCTGCCACGTGTGTGTGGACAAAATCTATATTATTCCTAATCCTTTCATCTGCTCCAATCTGCTGTTGGTGGCTTTTCATTACTATTACTTACTAATAATAAACAGGATTTATATAGCACCAACATATTATGCAGCGCTGTACATTAAATAGGGGGTCATTAGGTGGGTGCTGGGGGTGCCATCCATGCCCTCAAACATCAGACCTCCCTGGGTTTTTTTATTTTTCTTTACTGGACAGAATATCCACCCATATCCTACAATAACTGCTAAAAAAGCCATAAAATCCATGGCTGCTTTGGTCTTGGTTTTCTCATGATCTCCAATAAAAGTGATTTAAAGGAATTGGAAGGTGAAGTTTAAAAGCTTAGTCAAAAACTTTGCATGGAAATAAGCCGCAGCTGTTGACTGATCAATCTGGAAATCCAAGAAAATTCCTAGCGATCCTGTTGGTGTCAAGTTTCTACAGCGGCAGGAATGCAGAAAAATCTCACTGCCTGGATAATAAAGTAGCAGAAGGAGCAGCCAAGGGTTCCCCCACCCTGTAAATGAACCCAACATTACCACCGGTGTGTTGGTTTGCTGTAGCCGGGCTCCCCTATCAACATGTGGCCCTGGATAGCTTTGGGTGGAGGGTGCAGGAGGGGGAAACTTGAGTAACCAGTAGCTTGGATGGGGAAGACGGTGACACATCGAGGTCTTTTTAGCTTGGCACATTTTCGGGTGGTTATTAAAGAGTTCAATCACAGTACAGCGGCTACCACTGAGCTTTTCTGGGTGGAACTCTGCATGGACATTGCATAGGTTTCACAAAACCTACTGGGAACTGCATATTAAGAGGGGCAGAGAAGGGCCCTGGTGGAGGACTACTATGGAGGGTAACATGGGTAAGGGTGGTCTACACACATGAGTGGTCATGGGTGAAGGGTATTGCAGACTTTGGCAAAAAATATTGCACATGGGTGAAGGTAGCAGTATCGTAGTGTGCTTGAAAGGACATCAGGCAAGGGTAGTAAGGTAGAAGTGAAACACTCGAGTAATGTGCATATGGGACCAGGTTGATAGACCATTGCACAGGTAATGTGCAAATGGGAGAATGGCAGCAGTGTTGGGTAGCATGCGGTTAGAAAGAGGATCGTGGTGCAGGCTGCCACAATGCTGCATAATACTATATTGGGCATAGAAGCTTCCATGTAGGAGATAACTTAACTTAAATTTAAAGGACTCCATTCTGCTGCAAAGAGGCCTTGGAATACTCTAGTATGCAGATCTAGCAAAAGCAGCAGCTGCGGACCCCTTGTAGTATGTTCTGTCCCTACAGCGCTCATCGGTTCCATCTGTATTTTAATTTATAGGAAGAATGTACAGCAAGTTGTAACTTTTTCTTGTTGTTTTTCAGGATATACAGCACGAAGAAAGCTTTTTAATTCAGCCAGAGTCCAAAGTCACACAGTTGGATACATCTCAATGGCCACTACTACTCAAGGTTTGTAGACTTTACAGCTCTATATTCATGTATCAAGTAATTGGAAGTGGGGGGGTGTGTGTGTTACCCTTGTTTAAATTATTTTTATCCCTACTTCTGTGCCAGAAAAATATTTCTCCAATGCAGATATGTCACAGGACTTTTTCTGGTACAAATGATGTTGTCACAGGGTTGGAATGGAAATCCTTTCCCATATGGCCTACTAAGAAGCCCTCATGGAGTTTTGACCATGTGCTTCTCTGTACTAAAATGGGGGCAGTCCTTGTTGAGTCAGAGAAGCCTCTAGCTCCAGCTAGTGGCTGGAAATGAGATTGCATTATAGGTTCTTGACTTCCTACTATATTTTCAAAGTGGGCCACTGATTATTCAAAATGAACTTACCCTTGAAGTAGCCAAAGGCCTTGACTTGCTTTTCTCATAGCCAGATGTTCTAAGGGATCCATATGTGATGGCCATGCCTCCAAGTTCTGTATAGTGTGTTTGTTAGAAGCAGCTTTTCTGTGTTAATAACTGCTGGTCTTTCTTTTGTTTAGAATTTTGATAAGCTGAATGTTCGGACGGCACACTACACTCCTATTCCGTCCGGCTCCAATCCCCTGAAGAGAGACATTTCAGAGTATATAAAGTAAGTGTCGAGATACATAAATGATTTTGCATTCATATGACGAATGCCCCAAAGGACACAATTTCCTGTAATTATTATATAGAAGATATGTAATGTGCGCTCGGGTGGTCCTAGATATGGAGGTCCTAGAGTGCCCCAACAAATTGGCCATTTCCATATTTCTGTTAAGGGTTTCATAAGAGCCCCATCATCCTTTGTTGCTTTATTATTATAGCTCCAACATACTACTCAGCGCTGTACAATAAATAGGGGTTACAAATGACAGACTGATACAAACAACGTCACAGGAGGAAGAGAGGACCCTGCCCTGAAGAACTTGCCATCTAGGGTGGAGGAAGTATCACGCAATAGGTGGGGGATATGGAATGGTGGAAAGTAGTGAGGGTTTAGGACACGGACTAAGACGGGTAGGTGAGGTTGAAGTGTTGGATTTTAAGGTCTCTTTTTAATGAGTGGAAAGTAGGAGCAAGCCGAATAGGATGAGGAAAACCATTCCAGAGTTGGGGCAGTTCTAGAAAAGCTTGTCCTTTTTGACCTTCAGTCCATATATTATTGGAAGTGGAAACTTACAGCGAGGGTCACTGCCAACGGTTATTATTGTTATGGGTTGTTTGTCTGTTATGTAATATGTTAAGATCCAGTGGTCACCTAGTTTTGACTGGAGAATATTTTTTTTTTTATGTAGGCCTGACTTAATCATTTTAATGCACTTGGCTAAGTTTTGGCAAACATGAGGACAGCCGTTCTTGGAATTGTTTAAGTGTTTGGGCATGGTGGCAGACTTAATAGATGCTTTAGTAGTTGAGACTTACAGTACCTAGAAAGTATTCTGCCCCATGACCGGAGGTTTGGTAAGATGACATCAGTTAAGGAGGAGCGGTGTTCTTTCCAGCCTCTTTTAGTTGGGCACACCACCTGGAACTTTCAAATAACCACCCAGCTGTTTTCGAGTTACTGAAGTGTTGGGTCACAATACTGTTGCCACCCACCTACATGTTGAACACTTGGGGGGATAAGATCTATTGTATCCAAGTACATTGCTAAGAAATCACTTCTCATTTGTTTGTCTTTAGTTGTTTAGTAAAATGTTTTCCTTTTGAATTATCTCTTGGTTTTTGACTTTGCTTTTATTTGCCTTTCAGAACAGGATTCATAAACCTTGATAAACCAGCCAATCCCTCATCACATGAAGTTGTAGCATGGATTCGTAGAATTCTACGAGTGGAGAAAACTGGTCACAGTGGAACCCTTGACCCCAAGGTGACAGGCTGTCTAATTGTATGCATTGACCGTGCAACTCGGCTCGTCAAATCTCAGCAGAGTGCAGGTCAGTTGTTTTGTTTCTCGTTAGGTGGTACTTGATTATTCTGCAGATGTTTAGACACCCTGTATACCTTGCAATACTGAAAATTTTAATTCTTTTTTTTTTTTTTTTTTTTTTTTTTTTTCTAGGCAAAGAATATGTTGGTATCGTGCGACTTCACAATGCTCTGGAGAATGAGCAGCAGCTTTCTCGGGTAAGTAGTTTATCATAGTTGCTGGTCATTTTAGCTAAATTCAAGCTTCCAGTACACATGATGACAAAGTTTATCCATTCTCTGAATCTATGGCTGTCTCTGAGATGCCCAGTGCCTGTATTGGGTACTGGGTGCATGCTCTTCACTCTGGAACGCGTTACATTGCGTTCTGCGGTGTGACAGAACCAGGGTGACCCAAAGAGCAGGGGACTTGGCCTATGGTTAGGACGAGATTAACTGTCTGATAAATCTGGGCTGTATAAAGAGGATGAATTTTTGGTGTATCTTCGCGTTTGTAATGTATGTTTTTATATCTTGTGTTCCAGGCCCTGGAGACACTCACTGGTGCACTCTTTCAACGACCTCCCCTTATAGCTGCTGTGAAAAGACAGCTGCGTGTAAGAACAATTTATGAGAGCAAACTCATAGAATATGACCCGGAGCGTCGACTAGGTAAATCTGGGGGGATCGCTTCATCCATTGCTAACTTAGAGCAGTTGATTTTATTCACAAATCTTCAATTCACTGTGGTGAAACATTGAGTTATATTTAGCACTTTGTGGAAGTGTATTTTATTTTAGATGCTGTCATTCCTTGACTATTTAGGGTCAGTGTTTAATGGGTCCCCCTAATACTTTTGACTGCTCTTCTGCTTTCATCACAGCCAGCATTACCATTCCCCAGTGTCGGCAATGACCTTACTCTTTTGGTCATGTGCTAGTGCTGTTAGATTCAGGCATACGCAGTGAAGGTGGTGACATGCTCCTTAATACCCCATTCCTGCTGTAGCAGGCAGAGGGCTCGGATTGCTGGTAACAAGAGTATCTGAATTTGGGGGTACGGTTTACAAAGGCACTGAAAAGGCAAGTTGAGAAGATTTCAATAAACATCCAGTCCAATAAAGGTGATGTCAGGTAATGCTAGGAATAGGGCTATGATCTGTACGAAAAGGGAGTAAGGCTTATGGGCCAAAGTAGAGGCCAGTACACTATATAGTGGGCACAAATAGGAAATTCGTTTTTGTTCTTGTAGTTAGGTGAATAGCTTTATTTTTGCCAATGAGCCAAATGATGTATTTTTTAGATCTCATGAACTTTGTGATGCTGACTATCATCTATCACCCAATAACTGATGGCTCTGATTCTTGTGAATCCTGATTTCACTTAATGAAAACTTTTGCTCTAACTCCTAACTTTTTCTTTTACTCCACCAAGGTATTTTTTGGGTGAGCTGTGAAGCTGGAACCTACATTCGTACCCTATGTGTCCACCTTGGCCTGCTGCTCGGGGTCGGAGGACAGATGCAAGAGCTGCGCAGAGTTCGCTCAGGTGTTTTGGGTGAGAAGGTAAGTTCCGCATTATATCGTTTAACCCCAAAAGCGTTGAGTTCAGCTGCAGGCTTCTCCCTGGGGCTGGTAATTAGCTTTGGGACAGTAACAAGCTTGCAGGACTTAGGCCAATACTTTGGTCTTGCCTGCAGCTGACACAAATGATTGGAAATTTGGATTGGATTTGAAAAGATCAGACTTAAAAATGTTTCTTTTGCCTTTTTATTCTAGGACAACCTTGTCACCATGCACGATGTGTTGGATGCTCAGTGGCAATATGACAACAATAAGGATGAAACCTACCTTCGCAGGGTTATCTTTCCACTGGAAAAGCTGCTGGTATCTCATAAGAGATTGGTGATGAAAGACAGCGCAGTAAGTGGAAGAATTTTCAATTGATGGATGTGAGAATTTGCCAACAAATGGCTTTTTATTCATGGGGTTTATCTTTATTTTAGGTTAATGCTATTTGTTATGGAGCAAAGATTATGCTGCCTGGTCTTCTAAGATATGAAGATGGCATAGAGATAAATCAGGATATCGTGGTGGTAACTACTAAAGGAGAGGCAATCTGTATAGGTAAGTGTAATGTATGCTAATATAGACACTATGGCCAAACTGGGACACCTATGAGTTGAACCTCCCATTCCAAATTAACTATAAAGACATTATCCTCTCCAAGGAAGACTAAAAAGAAAAATTGTCCCTATAAGGGCAGATACTGATATTCGACAAGATTTGGCATTACCATTCATGTCAATGGTTTTTCAATAGGGTTAGTCACGGTCTGTGAAGAAAACTGGACCTCTGTACCAAACTGGCAATATATGCAGCTGCCTTTGCATACAAGAGTAGTCTTGGTGGGGCAGATAAAGGCAGTCACCAAACTGATACTGCAAAGTCAGAAATCTACCATATCTTTGTATGCTGTAGTATTAACAGAACCCTTCACTGGAGATACCAGTCATTTTGAGGAAGGGGGGTCCATATACCAATGGCCATAGTGTTAACTTTCAAACGCCTATCTGTGAAATGATGACAAAGTTTATCCATTCTCTGAGCCCCCGGACATTCTTGCATTGTTCTGTGTTCGTTAGAATTCAGAGCCCTTCTTGACTATTGGCGCAGATGCTGCGTTCTGCAGTATAATGCGCCCGTGGGTAAGATTGGACAAGACGTCTGCGGTGGTAAAGATGATATGAGCTATCTGATCACAGTGCTAAAATACAAGTTCTTTATGTTTCTATATTTATATTTCTCCATATTTCTAATGTATTTTTTTTTTAATACAGCTACTGCCCTTATGACAACTGCTGTGATCTCAACATGTGACCATGGTGTTGTAGCCAAGATTAAACGTGTTATTATGGAGAGGGACACCTATCCACGCAAGTGGGGCCTGGGACCTAAGGTGAGAATAAATGTGCTGTGCCACCTAGGATTCAGGATATATAATTGAAATGAGCCATATGATGTGCATAGAGATTTTTGAATGTTAAATAATGATGACTTTCATCTATCACCCTATAACTGATGGCTCCTGTTAAAACCAGAATGTGATTTTTTTAAATGGCTATAATCATATTAGAAGCTTGGAGAGCATGTTTGTTTAAATGTAATTTCTTACTCCTAGGCAAGTCAGAAGAAGATGATGATTCAGAAAGGTCTGCTTGACAAACATGGCAAAGCCAATGAAAAAACACCAGACAGTTGGCGGGAAGGCTATGTGGATTACAGGTAATTTGTGAATTGATTACTTGGCGGTGTGTCAGTGTTGCTTTTTCCATTTAGGGCAAATGAAGTCTCTAAAAGACCCAGTCCATCTGGCTGAGCCTTTATGTAGCAGCTGCTGCAAACCCAAGGCTTTTGTATAGGTAAAGGTGCAACCTCCTGCCATGGTACACTGCTTAATTTTGGTGTTCAGGCCTGAGGATTGCAATGGGTGGGCCAGCTGCAGCAAAAGTGAAATTTGCACTGAACACAAGCATTGGGCTTTAAAGAGATTTGAGTGCACATAAATGGGGAGACTTGTATTAAATGTGTTTGGATTGTTTTTATTATATTAGTTTTATTACTAATATCCCATATTTATATCTTCATTGCAGTGCCCAGAAGAAAACTGAAGCAGAAGCACCGGCCAAGGTATGTCGCCTAAATATTGCAGATTGTAGTCGCAGGAAGTTATCCCCCTCTTGCCTGTTTGTGGTATTATGGGGGAGTCATCCTGCAAAATAAACTGGCTGCTGCCTATTTGGGGGTGCAATGTGCTACCTCTGTCAGGTCGTAGCCTACACTAATGATTGGAGATTCGTTAATTGCAGCTTTCATTTTCCTAATATTTTAAATGGCAGCATTGTGAAAACCAAAATATAATCTATTACAGTTTACCATATCTGGTGGCTTCATTAGGGTTTTTCTTTTATGGGTTCAGCTTTGCATGTGATAAACTGAATCGAATGTAAACCTACAGCATTCCTGATCAATGATTGAGTGATACAGGTATCAATCGCGCCAATCAGATTCTTTTGTTGCGTCCCAAACACTGTTACTTGTTCAGTATTGCATGGTCCTTATTTTAGTTTCAAATATTAACTTTTGAATGCTAGTGAATTGTGGCTTTAATGAGGAAAAAAACATATTTTTCTTTTGTAGAGGAAGCATGTAAGTGAATCAGACAGTGATGCTGCAGCAACAGAAACACCTTCACTAAAAAAGAAAAAGGTAAGTTTGCTTCAACAATTCTCTAGCACCATGACAGCCCCATGATTGACTAAACTAGATGGGTCAATCTTGGTTAGCAATGTTTTATGCCATGTAGTTTTAATCTCTAGATTGGAGCTGTTTTTGTATTACTATTTAATAAAACAAATTAAACACATTTATAACAGCAGCTCTTACCACAGGGAATACCCCTTTCTTTTTTATGAATACCCTTCCTCATTAGTCTAGTACAACTGTATGCCATATCTTACTGTAGCTGGTGTAATTGTAAGAATGCTTGGCATACAATGCAAGAGGTGGTAAATGAATACTGTACAGTGCAACTCTTAACTCCATGTATTTGTGCATTACAGAAGAAGGTGGAGGAGGAAGCATTGGCTCAGGAGGAACCAGAAGTCAAGGTAAGGAGATTTCTGTGCATAGGAAGTCTATAGGAGGTGCTTGGCCTTTAGCTGGGGATGGTGTAAGTAGGGATTATTCATGGTTGTAATTTTTTGGGGTTGGTGGTTATGGCACCTAGAAAACTTGTACAAGTTTTTCAAGTAGAGAGTAAACCTACTCGAAGGCCGTGGTGTTAATCATGGCATTTTAACCTATATATGCACCAAATATAAATTGCCCACCAGTGTCATTTCTAAAAGATGAGCAGATGGCCTGAAATTTGGCTTCATTAGAAATGTAGACCACACTAGTAGTATAGTACAGGTATGTTCTACAATAGGCCGCATTTGTTCCCGAACAATCATAACACATGTGTTCTCCTCCACAAAAGGATCAAGAGGGCAGCAGTGAGGGTGAAAGCGCAGTGGCCAAAAAGAAAAAGAAGAAAAAGCATAAAGAGTCGCAAGAGGAGGAACAAGGATCAGAAGAAGACTCAAAGGTAATTGGCTGAGCCTGGGGTATTGTATATGGTATGGGTTTTCAGTATATAGCACCAACATATTATGCAGTGTTGTACATTAAATATGTGTAGTAAATGACACAAATAGAAGTACTTAAGTGTACTTATAATCTTTTCTTTTATAGCTTACCAAAAGCATGAAGAAGAAAAAGAAGAAACACAGAGAAGATGATTGATCAGACTTTTGATAGCCATGTCTAGGGTTCACAATGGTGGACTTGCATATCCTGGTCCGGTACTGCCAAGGCCTCGATAGAACGGCCATTGTCCTGTTTTAAGGATTGTACAGTCTCCTCAAAATTTTTTTTTTAAACATTTAAATGTTACCTTTTGACGTTTGACCATGTTGTATCTTGAAGTTCTACATGAAATGTTTTTTTTTTTTTTTTTTTGCATCTTTTAATAAATCTCTAAAATAACAATGTATTTTTCTTATTTCTGGTGAATGTACATTTCAGAGTTTTGTGTGTTTTTAATAAAACAATTGCTACTGGATTGGGAGGGAGGGGGGTTACATGAACTACTTAGGGGCCAATTTGTAATTGAAAGGCTATTGGTCTGTTCTGCTCTACTGGGGTACATACACCACAGCTCACATTTATTAAACAGTATTTATATAGCACCAGCATATTATGCAGCGCTGTATATTAGAGGTTACAAATGACCAAACGGTGACAAGGGAGGAGCAGACCCTAAAAAAGTGCTTACAATCTAACATTTTTTTATGACCCATTTTGCATGTTTTGATATAATACGGCTTGTGCCAGGAGAAACTTTCAGGTAGACAATCCTCAGCTATCACTACACCACTCACACAGCACTGCATTTTAGAAGGTCGTTCGAGCTCAGTGTGCAGAGGCGAGATCTACTGGTGACAACGGTGCGGGCGGGAAATTTAAATAATTTTGTATTGGATTTAATACCAAATAGTTGTATTGAGTCCAATACAAAGAAATATTCATATATTATACATATAATAATATATTATGCTACTATACAGCTACATTACATGTTTTTTTAACAAGTTGTTTTGTTATTTAAAATATTAATTGTATTAAATAAAAATTATTAAATGTATTAAATATCAGTCGCATGCCTAAGAATTACAGCCTACAATGAAAAATACATTTCCATGCAAAAAATATATGTGCTTTTTGCATGGAAATTTGAACGGAATTAGACCACTAGGGAGGTTAAATGACCATCTTTACGAATTGGGCTTCAGAAAAAGGGAGGCTAGAGGCCTGAACTGCGTCATGGTCGGACTATGAAATGGCTAATATGTTGCAGGATAACGGTAGTGCCTTTTGATGTACCAAAATGTGATCTATGCTTGTAAACAGCTAGTAGGGGTGAGAAAAATAAGTGTAATTCAAATCTTTTGGGTGTTCCCTCCATGTATCTGCCAACATCTCAGACCTAATGAGTTCTAGTAGTTTGTTATATGGAGTAGTATCTCTGAATTTGAGTAGGAGACATAGACACACTCTTTCTATCTAAGCCGGGCATCAAGGGGATGTTGGTATCGCCACATAGCACCCGCGTACCCTGTGAATGTTTGTGTAATAATTGCATAAGATGGACAAAGAAGGGCAATTGGTTGTCATTAGGAGCATAATAGGAAACTAGAGTTACCTTAGCGTCATTTAAAGTGCCAACCGGGTTTAAGTAGCGCCATCAGGGTCAGCCACTTCAGTATCTAGTTACCCTGTTTCCCCGATGATAAGACACTGTCTTATATTTTTTGAAATGCCAAAATATGCTCTAGGTCTTATTTTCAGGGGGATGTCTTATTTTTCCATGAAGAAGACTACAGTACACATTCATTGTTGAAAATCACTCGTGTGCCATTGATTGT
>NC_092871.1:85407661-85445882 GCF_032062135.1 Pyxicephalus adspersus | reverse complement strand
GCTTTATTTTAATTGTTTGAGCAAAAATCGGGGGGTGGCTTATTTGATGGGGATGCCTTATCATCGGGGAAACACGGTAGGAGTTTTCCTAAATAAATGTGCCCGTTTCACTGCTGCATGTGCCATGTGGGGTAATAAGCATGAAACTATTTTGGACAGGTAAAGGTAGAAAAATGCGTCTGCTGAAGACAAACCACATCAGCCTTACGTGCATGGAAATAGCGAAAGGCTTGTGACCATTTAATTGGGGAATTAAATCCTTGCACATTGAGGGTATTGATAATACCATTTCACCATGTCACTCATTAAGAAATAAAAATGACTCGGTCACAGACATTTGTACAATCAGTCACCTGCCCGATGTCATGTACAAAAGGTAAAGGACAAAGACAACACCAAATCAATAAGACAGAAAGCACCGTACTCAACAAAGTAGGGCAACCTAGGGAAGACAGAAATACCTGTCACCCCAAAAGAGTCACCAGACATTTCCCCCACAACCATAAAAATAGCGAGAGATATCTCTAGGGACTATGGAAGTACACAGTGACTTCTACACCAGGCACAGAAACAAAGTACAACATGAGCATTCAAGTAGCAAGTATGCATAGAACTGACAGGTTGCAAGGCCTTAACCTCCTGGGCGGGAACCCTGAGTGTGACTCGGGATAGATTGTAGAGGAGAGAGTCGGGTTAGTGGAATACCAGAGAGGAGGAGGTTACAGTAGTCCAGACGAGAGATGATAAGAGCATGTACAAGGAGTTTGGTGGTCTCAGGGGACAGGTAGGGGCGGATTTTTAGTAGAAAAAAGATGCTAAAAGCGGTAACCCCGAGTCACATTTGGGGTAGGTAAACCTATGGGAAAAAAAGTAAATCAAGTCTTACCTGATCCGTCAGAATCCTGCGTCGTCTTTTGCATCTTCTCGTTTTCTTTTTTCTTTCTCCGGCGTCATCTGCACATGATGAGTCCCAGGGGAGTTCCCGGTGCGTGCGTACTTTGCTGGCGGGACGGGAAATTCAAAATCCATTTGTATTGCATTCAATACAAAATAACTGTACAAAATGCAATACATTGGATTTATGTGTGTAAAAGCAGTACATTGCATTTATTTTATAGTATAATATTATACTATGAGTATATTATTTATTTGTTTTTTAAAAATTAAAAAAATATATATTTTCATTTAAATGTATTTATTATTTTTGTGTTTTTTTTTATTATTATACCTAAAATACATTTTCATGAAAATGTACTGCTTTTAGACATATAAATCCAGACAGAAATGAACTAACACACGCTGTCCCATGACTTGCGGGTAACTAAAAATGAGTGGGCTTGCAACACAAGAACATGCTGGAACTGTCCAGAAGTAATAAAACCAAATATAAAAATATTAAATAAAAAGAAAAGGTGAGAAATATAACAAAGGAGAAAAAAAGAGAGGCTGTTTCTAGAAAACAGATACAAATTGTCCCAGATTTTCCGGGAAGGTATAAATATCATTGTAAGGAAAACACGATGATTATGCAAAAGAGAAGGAACAATGGCCAATAGATGTACCTGATCCAGCTTCAATCTTTCCACATGTACTCAGGGCATAATTCTTGAAAGAGAGCAGTGACTGTAGCATTAAGATCAATTATAGAATTTGGTAAACCGCATTTGCGGAGGTTAGAACGGCGCCAAGTTTTTTGGCCACTAAAATCACCAGCTTCTGACCCCGCATGCGCAGGGAGCCGGTTGTCAATCAAAGGGGAAGAACCTCCCACATAGTGACATCATAATGTCATAACCCCGCCCACACTGCCATCACAGATCTGAGCCTGCGATAGGAGAGTGGGCGGGATGGGCCGTGAAACAGCCCGCCCACTTTCCTGAGCCAGGGATTTGCATGGGGGACTGCGGCTCGGGCCGGTGCAGGGTCCTTCTGATTGCGCTCGGGGGTGCGCGGACCCCCAAAATCTAGCAGACCACCGGTTGGTGACCGCTGCTCTAGTTTCAGATGATTTTGATCATGACATTGATCATCTGAAACAACCTCTTGTTTCAGATGATCAATGTCTTCCTCATGGCCCTCCAGGACCGTCATGGCGTCATCCATGCGCCCCTCTGGTTGTACTGCATGCTGACCCAGCTCTCTCATCTCTTTAGTACAGTGGTCAGTAATTTTCTTAGCTCTACTTTCCAAGGCTGAATGTAGCACAGATTGAAATTTGTTAAAAAGATTCTCTGGATCCAGAGCAGGGGTGTCAAAATCAAATACACAGAGGGCCAAAATTAAAAACTTAGACCAAGTCGGGGGCCAAACTTGAAATTTATTGGAAGTTTACTACTTTATCCATAACTAACAAAAACAAACCTCTCTACACACACTTTAGGGTTGAAAAGACTAATTTCTATCTATCTATGCAGGCTGTGTGTTGTTCATCACATCACAAGTTTGTCTCAGACTAAATATTACACTATGCAGTCTCTAATGGAAACAAACACAATGCCCCTGGTACTCAGGCACCATGTGATCATTGCCTAGGCTTTGTGTCACATGATAGGTGTACAGAAATAATGTCTATGTATTGCATGTATTGAAAATGAAATTCTTTGGGGGGCCAAAATAAAAGGCTCTTGAGGGCCAGATTTGGCCCGCGGGCCAGATTTTTGACACCCCTGATCTGGAGGCTGGTGCTGCCCAGCTGGTGATGAGGATAGAGAGCTCCCTGCAAACAGGTCAGGTTCACTAGAGTTATGGCTTCTCTCTCGACTCAGGAGAAGCGATGAATCCGCCATTTTAGCTGCCACATGTGCTAGGGATGCCTTGACAGTGGCTCGGGATTGCCGGCGCTTGCTGCGAGTAGGCATCCGGATTTTCCTCCACAGACCTCATGCTGCTGTGCTGGTGCTTAAGAAGCCTCATGGGACCGGATCGCCGATTGATGCGCCTAAAAAAGCCTTAAATGTCCCGGTGTAGAGCGGAGCCACCGTCGGTTACCATGCGTTGGACCCGCGCATGTGCACTCCCTCATGTATGTTGTGCTTTATACCAAGTCACACTAGCAAGAGAAAAAACATTATCACTTTGTATTTGTCCTTGACTCATAAAGTCATCCCTATGCGCAGTCCCACATCAAAGTTTGGGTGACTCGTACGTGATTGGCTCCCGATGCTACACCAATAGCACCCATACAACTCAATATGCAAAAAGTCCAGATCTGGTAAAATAAAACTTAGCGAGCATGCAGCAAATCATTGCAAAGCTCAATCTTGGCTGCTTGTTCACAATGTTTTATTTAACGTGGTTCAGGGCCCGGCGCCGCCATCTTGCTACGGATCTTCGGCCATATCGGGATGACATAACGTTCATTCATAGCAGGGAATGCCATCAGCCAGGCATGGCGCGTTATTTGGACCCCTCCTGTCCCATTCTCCAATAAATGACCTTCCCTGATTGTAGATTGTAAGCTCTTCGGGGCAGGATCCTCTCCTCCTCCTGTGTCTGTATCTGTCATTTGTAACCCCCATTTATTGTACAGCGCTGCATAATATGTTAGTGCTATATAAATACAAGTAATTAGAAATAATACAATCTTTATTTCCCGTTTAATGATCACTGAGCTGGGTGTGTGGGGCGCTCGGTCTCCAGTATTCGGCTGTAGCCCAGGAGGTGGCTTTGGTTCTTTTTTCATGAATCCAGTAGGGCCCTTGGTAGGGAGCCAATAATGGGTCACCAGTAAGCCATGTGATCCCCCTGTAGCTGATCTGTCCACATTGCTGATATCTCATGTTGTCTTCAGAATCGACCCCCAAAGTGACGCCATCTTAGTAGGAATGGAGCTCAGCTTCCTCAGGACAGAGACTCCAAGAACAATCAGCTACACTGCAATGATACCAATATCTCCACCAGGGGGCAGCAGAGAATAAATATCTCACAATACAGATATACAGCTATGAGGATACAGAACAGGAGTGCCTAGGCACAGGAAGTCACTATGGGGGTACAGAACAGGAGTGCCTAGGCACAGGAATTCAGCTGATATATGGCTGTGAGGGTACAGGAGTGCCTAGGCAAAAGAAGTCACCTGATATACAGCTATGAAGGTACAGGAAAGGGGTGCCTAGGCACAGTAAGTCACCTGATATACAGCTATGAGGGTACAGAACAGGAATGCCTAGGCACAGGAAATCACATGATATACAGCTTAAGGAATACAGGAGTGCCTAGGCACATGAAATCATCTGATTTACATCTATGAAGGCACAGGACAGGAGTGCCTAGGCACAGGAAGTCACGTGATATACAGCTATGAGGGTACGGAACAGGAGTGCCTAGGCACATGAAATCACATGATATACAGCTTTAAGGATACAAGAGTGCCTAGGCACAGGAAGTCACCCCATATACAGCTATGGGGGTAAAATACACATGAGTGCCTAGGCACAGGAAGTACTCTGTTATATAGCTGTGAGGGTACAGAACAGGAGTGCCTAGGCACAGTATGTCAACAGGAGTGCCTAGGCACAGGAAGTCACCTGATATAAAGAATTAAGGATACAGAATAGAAGTGGCTAGGCACAGGAAGTCAGCTAATATACACCTATGAGGATACAGAATAGGAGTGCCTAGGCACAGGAAGTCACCTGATGTACACCATTTGAGAATACAGCAGTGGCTAGGCATAAAAAACTGGTAGAGAAAATGAAACAATGTAACAATTTGTTCGTCACATGATGTTTATTATCTACATAAAAATATAATTACATTTCCAATGCAGAATTGTTTTTCATAAATAACACAGCTCAGCCAAAATAAAATAAATTCACTTGCCAAGGATTTTTTAATATATTTAGTGTATGTCGGGTCTGCTGAATCCAGAAATGAGATCAGTTACATTGAATTGGCTCTAGTTCTTGTGATACAGGAATCGGAATAGACGATTTTTAACAACAACAAATGTTAACACAACATAATATTATCCATTATTATTCACTCTGATGTTTTGTATTTTATATAATAAATGTAGCATTATTTTCATGAAACTTTCATTTGCCTTCTTTTTATTCATACATTTTCTTTTTTTACAGAAATATGAGTTCCTCATAAAGTATATTGTTGTATAAATGACCTGAATGTATTTTGCTACATTTGTGGTGACTATTCCCAGCAAAAACAGAGAAGAAACATTACAGAATATGTGAAACAAGCGTATCTTGTATATTTTAGTATTAAACTGGGGGACTTAGATAAGTATTGGGCTCCCCATATGGTATGCAGAACTTGTGTAGAGTGTCTACGTCAGTGGAAAACTGAAAAGTGTGAAATTGGGTGTACCTATGGCCAGAACCCAGAAATCATCATAATTATTGTTATTTGTGAATGTAAAAGGTTTCAATCGTTACAAGAAACACAAGTGGGAGTACGGTGATATGGAATCAGCAAGACGACCTGTGCCGCATGGTGCTGATGTTCCCATAGCAGTGTTCAGTCCCTGATATTCCTGTATCCGACATGGAGGATTTTTAATTACGATTTTAATTACGTAGGCATATCTAGTTTTCTATGAGGTCATTATTAAAAACTAGAGCCAATCTAGCAAAACTAATACCGTATTTGGAATCTGTGCATCAAACATAACCTAAAATTACTTTAATCTGTTTGGCAAGAAAATGTTTGTTGACCAGTGTAATCACACACAGAACGTACAATTTATCCATTCGGCTGCTCATTGGTTGGTTGGGTTCTCAGTCTTTCTGTCATTGGTTTGTTGGGAATTGAAACCAGAACAACAAACCGACTTCTGGTTCATCAGCTTGGAACAACAAATCCGCATTTCTTGAAGCTCCGACTGGCACTGCCCCTCCTTGTAATTGTTGGCTGTCAACAGAAAAAAATATGGGGTCAGTGAGGCCATACCCGTCATGGCCATACGTAAGGGGCCAATGAGGACCTGTCATGGCCATATGTGAGGGGCCAATGAGGATTTGTCATGGCCATATGTGGGAGGTCAATGAGGACCCATCATAGCTGTATGTGAGGTACCAATGGGGACCCGTCATGGCCGTATTTGTGGGGGCTAATTGGCACCCGTCATGGCCGTATGTGAGGGGCTAATGGGGACCCGTCATGGCCCTTGTGAGGTCCAATGGGGGCCTGTCATGGCCGTATGTGAGGGGCCAATGGGGACCCGTCATGGCCGTTGTGAGGGCAGATTGAGACCCGTCATTGCCGTATGTGGGGGGCCAATGAAGACCAGTCATGGTTGTCTGTGAGGAGCCAATGAGGATCTGTCATGGTTGTCTATGAGCAGCCAACGAAAAACTGACATGGTTGTCTGTAAGGAGCCAATGAGGACCCGTCATGGTTGCCTGTGAGAAGTAAAACAGAACCTGTCATGGTTGTCTGTGAGGAGCCAATTAGAATTTTTCATGGTTGCCTGAGAGCAGCCAATGAGGACCCATCATGGTTGTCCGTGAGGAGCCAATGAGGGGCAAATGAGGATCTGTCATGGTTGTCTCTGAGGACCCAATGAGGACTTGTCATGGTTGTCTGTGAGGGGCCAATGAGGATGTGTCATGGTTGTCTGTGAGGGGCCAGTGAGTATCTGTCATGGTTGTCTGTGAGGAGCCAATAACAACCCGTCATGGTTGTCTGTGAGGAGCAAATGAAGACCAGTCATGATTGTCTGTGAGGAGCAAAAGAGGACCTGTCATGGTTGTCTGTGAGGAGCCAATGAGGACCTGTCATGGCTGTCTGTGAGGAGCCAATGAGGACCTGTCAAGGCTGTCTTTGAGGAGCCAATCAGGATCTGTCATGGTTGTTTGCGGGGGGCCAATGTGGATCTCTCATGGTTGTCTGCGGGGAGCCAATGAGGATCTGTCATGGTTGTCTGTGAGAAGACAATTAGGGCAAGTCATGGCTGTCTGTAAGGACTGATGAGGATCTGTCATGGTTGTCTGGGTGAGGCCAGTGAGGATCTGTCATGGTTGTCTGTGAGGGGCCAATCGGGACCAGTCATAGTTGTCTGTGAGGAGCCAATTAGGAAACGTCAATGATGTCTGTGAGGGGCCAAGGAGGATGTGTCATGGTTGTCCCTGAGGACCCAATGAGGACTTGTCATGGTTGTCTGTGAGGGGCCAATGAGGATCTGTCATGGTTGTCTGTGAGGGGCCAATGAGTATCTGTCATGGTTGTCTGTGAGGAGCCAATAAGGACCCATCATGGTTGTCTGCAAAGAGCCAATCAGAACTCGTCATGGTTGTCTGTGAGGAGCCAATGAGGACCTTTCATGGTTGTCTGTGAGGAGCCAATGAGGACCTGTCATGGCTGTCTGTGAGGTCCAATGAGGACCCGTCATGGTTGTCTGTAAGGAGCCAATGAAGACCTGTCAAGGTTGTCTGTGAGGGGCCAATCAGGATCTGTCATGATTGTCTGCGGGGAGCCAATGAGGATCTGTCATGGTTGTCTGAGAGGAGCCAGTTAGGACAAGTCATGGCTGTCTTTAAGGACCAATGAGGACCTGTCATGCTTGTCTGTGAGAGGCCAATGAGGATCTGTCATGGTTGTCTGTTAGGGGGCCAGTGAGGATCTGTCATGGTTGTCTGTGAGGAGCCAATGAGGATCTGTCATGGCTGTCTGTGAGGAGCCAATGAGGATCTGTCATGGTTGTCTGTGAGGGGTCAATTAGAACCAGTCATGGTTGTCTGTGAGGAGCCAATGAGGACCTGTCATGGCTGTCTGTTAGGGGGCAATGAGGATCTGTCATAGTTGTCTGTGAGGAGCCAATGAGGACCCGTCTTGGTTGTCCGTGAGGAGCCAATGAGGGGCCAATGAGGATCTGTCATGGTTGTATCTGAGGACCCAATGCGACCTTGTCATGGTTGTCTGTGGGGGCCAATGAGGACCGGGCATGGCTGTCTGTGAGGGGCCAATGAGGATCTGTCATGGTTGTCTGTGAGGAGCCAATAAGAACCCGTCATGGTTGTCTGTGAGGAGAAAATGAAGACCAGTAATGATTGTCTATGAGGAGCCAATGAGGACCTGTCATGGTTGTCTGTGAGAAGCAAAAAAGGATCTGTCATGGTTGTCTGTGAGGAGCCAATGAGGACCTGTCAAGGCTATCTGTAAGGAGCAAATCAGAATCTGTCATGGTTATCTGTGAAGGCCAATGGGTTCGGTCATGGTTGTCTGTGAGCAGCCAAAGAGGATCCTTCCAGGTTGTCTGTGAGGAGCCAATGAGGATCTGTCATGGCCGTATGCAAGGAGCCTATGAGAACCTGTCATGGTTGTCTGTGTGGGGCCAATCAAAACCTGTCATGGTTGTCTGTGAGGGATCAATAAGGACCCATTATGGTTGTCTGTTAGGGGCTAATGAGGACCTGTCATGGTTGTTTGCGGGGAGCCATTGAGGATCTGTCATGGTTGTCTGTGAGGAGCCAATGAGGATCTGTCATGGTTGTCTGTGAGGAGCCAATGAGGATCTGTCATGGTTGTCTGTGAGGGCTTAATGAGGATCTGTCATGGATGTCTGTAAGGAGCCAATGAGGATCTGTCATAGCTGTATGCAAGGAGCCAATGAGGACCAGTCATGGTTGTCTGTGAGGAGCCAATGAGGACCTGTCATGGTTGTTTGCGGGGAGCCATCGAGGATCTGTCATGGTTGTCTGTGAGGAGCCAATAAGGATCTGTCATGGTTGTCTGTGAGGGGCCAATGAGTATCTGTCATGGTTGTCTGTGAGTGGCCAATAAGGACCCGTCATGGTTGTCTGTGAGAAGCCAATGAGGATCTGTCATGGTTGTCTGTGAGGAGCCAATGAGGATCTGTCATGGTTGTCTGTCAGTGGCCAATAAGGACCCGTCATGGTTGTCTGTGAGAAGCCAATGAGGAACTGTCAAAGCTGTCTGTAAAGGAGCCAATCAGAATCTGCCATGGTTATCTGTGAGGGCCAATGGGTTCGGTCATGGTTGTCTGTGAGCAGCCAAAGAGGATCTGTCATGGTTGTCTGTGAGGGCCAATGAGGATCTGTAATGGTTGTCTGTGAGGAGCCAATAAGGACCCGTCTTGGTTGTCTGCGAAAAGCCAATGAGGACCCGTCATGGTTGTCTGTGAGGGGCCAATGGGGACCTGTCAAGGCTGTCTGTGAGGAACCAATTAGGATCTGTCATGGTTGTCTGTGAGAAGCCAATGAGGATCTGTCATGGTTGTCTGTGAGGGCCAATGAGGACCCATCATGGTTGTCTGTGAGGAGCCAATGAGGACCTGTCAAGGCTGTCTGTGAGGAGCCAATTAGGATCTGTCATGGTTATTTGTGAAGGCCAATGGGTTCGGTCATGGTTGTCTTTGAGCAGCCAAAGAGGATCCTTCCAGGTTGTCTGTGAGGAGCCAATGAGGATTTGTCATGGCCGTATGCAAGGAGCCTATGAGAACCTGTCATGGTTGTCTGTGGGGAGCCAATGAGGATCCGTCGTAGTTGTCTGTGAGGAGCCAATGAGGATCTGTCATGGCTGTCTGTGAGGAGTCAATGAGGACCTGTCATAGTTGTTTGCGGGGAGCCATCGAGGATCTGTTATGGTTGTCTGTGAGGAGCCAACGAGGATCTGGTATGGTTGTCTTTGAGAAGCCAATGATGACCTTTCATGGTTATTTGTGAGCAGCCAATGAGGACCTGTCATGGTTGTCGGTGAGGAGCCAATGAGGATCTGTCATGGTCATATGTAAGGAGCCTATGAAAACCTGTCATGGTTGTCTGCGCGGGGCCAATGAGGACCTGTCATGGTTGTCTGTAAAGTTTACATTGACTTTCTGTCACCTCCTTACCCTGCAGACATTTCTGAATTGCACAGGCTGCCCTCTGACACGGATCTTTTCTCTGTGACATCTCCGGCCCAGAATCAGCATTCGGCAATCCTAAACATTGTTAGAAATAGGATGAGTTTTATGGCAAAAACAGCACAAGCCCATGGTTTCTATGGATCCTCCGCAGGCTTTTTCGGTCACTTCCTGTCCATCTTTTGTTCTGTGGCCTTTCCTATGAGGGGTTTCTAATTGGTGACAACACTAGGCCATGGCTGTGTCATTTATGTTAAAGTGGTCACCCTCAGAAGCCCATGTGACAATGCAGTCAGGGATAGGGTGTTGTCACCTTATTACAGGAAATGCACAGACAAGGTCCCTTATGGCAGGATCACCAGGGATTATTATAATACAAGGTTATGGAAAATAAGTCTTTTGATGTGACATTTTTATATAAAAGCTTATATGGGGTTATAGTGGTTGGAAACAATAAAAGCAGATCAACACAGAGATGCAGAATGAATATTATTCACCTGTTTCTTGAATACATTGGTTGAGTAGAGCGAATTCTCTACCATGACCTCACACACTACACTGCAAAGTCTCCTCCTGCACCCCCTGACTTCCTCTTTTAATGCGGAAGACGGGTTAGTGATGTAAGAAAAACCTGTCCCTGATATTGTGTGTTAAAAGCAAAGTCGGAAGCCATTTTGTTGGAGACAATCTCTGGTGTTTGTTTACACCGTGGCTACAACAAAATGGTGGATGGGCGGAGACAGCGTAAGAACGACAGAGCTCAGTCAGTCTGAAGTCAGTGGAGGGGCGATATGGCGGTGCAGGCCGTACACTTGGAAGGGGATGCTTTCCTGGTTTGTGTGGCTCATTCACTGAGCACGGAGAGAGAGGAGGTGATGGGGCTGTGTATAGGAGAGGTAAGGAGGCCGAACTTTGTGAGTTGGGAGTGGTCATTCTGTATAGAAGCGAACCTGTCATGGCTGTCTTTGAGTGGTCAGTGGGGACCTGTCATGGAGGGGTGAGTGGGCACTAAATTTGGCTGTCTGCATGGGTACGGGCGAGAAGACGACATGTCTATTCATGAGGGTCCGGCTGAGGAGCCGTGATGTCCAAGCGTGAGGGTCCGGCTTAGAAGCCGCCATGTCCTAGCGCCAGGGTCTGGCCGAGGAGCCACCATGTCCTAGCGCCAGGGTCTGGCCGAGGAGCCACCATGTCCTAGCAGCAGGGCCAGGCCGAGGAGCAGCCATGTCCTCCTGTGAGGGTCCGGGGGCGAGGAGTGGCCATGTCCGTCCGCGAGGGTCCAGAGAGGAGCGGCCATGCCTTACCGTGAGGGTCCGCGAGGGGCCACCCTGTCATACCGCGAGGGCCCGCCCTGTCCTAGCGCGAGGGCCCGCCCTGGCCTACTGCGATGGGCTGTCCTACAGCGAGGGGCCGCCCTGTCCTACCACGATGAGCTGTCCTACCTCGAGGGCCCGGGCAAGGGGCCACCCTGTCAAACCGCGAGGGCCCGGGCGAGGGGCCGCCCTGTCAGACTGCGAGGGGCCGCCCTGTCCCTCACGGTAGGACTACCGCGAGGGTCCAGAGAGGAGCGGCCATGCCCTACCACGAGGGTCCGGGTGATGAGCCGCCCTGTCCTAGCGCGAGGGCCCGGGCGAGGGGCCGCCCTGTCCCTCACGGTAGGACTACCGCGAGGGTCCAGAGAGGAACGGCCATGCCCTACCGCGAGGGTCCGGGTGATGAGCCGCCCTGTCCTAGTGCGAGGGGCCGCCCTGTCCTAGCGCGAGGGCCCGGGCGAGGGGCCGGCCCTGTCCTAGCGCGAGGGGCCGGCCCTGTCCTAGCGCGAGGGGCCGGCCCTGTCCTAGCGCGAGGGCCCGGGCGAGGGGCCGCCCTGTCCTAGCGCGAGGGGCCGGCCCTGTCCTAGCGCGAGGGGCCGCCCTGTCCTAGCGCGAGGGCCCGGGCGAGGGGCCGCCCTGTCCTACCGCGAGGGCCCGGGTGAGGGGCCGCCCTGTCCTACCGCGAGGGCCCGGATGAGGGGCCGCCCTGTCCTATTGCGAGGGGCCGGTCTGTCCTACCCCGGGGGCCCCGGCCTGCCCTACCGCGAGGGGCCGGCCTGTCCTACCGCGAGGGGCCGGCCTGTCCTACCGCGAGGGGCCGGCCTGTCCTACCGCGAGGGGCCGGCCTGTCCTACCGCGAGGGCCCGGGTGAGGAGTCGTCCGTCTGCGAGGAGCCGCCGTGTCAGTCCGCGAGGATCTGGGTAAGTAGCTGATACATCTGTCTGTGAGGGGCCATAACTGGTCCCATGGTGGACTTGCATGTATATCAATGACAACCCTGAGCTCCAGGACCATGTCTTTATAGAGCTGGCTTTGTACCCCGGGGCACAGTCACAGGGGAGTATTAAAGGGTCTTCACCAAACTGTGACCACAAGGCTGAAAGAGAACAATATTCTACAACGGGTCCCTTGGACTCCACCATCGAATGCGGGGAGTTGTCATATATTGAATTTTTTCTAAACATATTTTTTTTTATCACAGGTGGACACTCAGAGAGTTGTACACATTCACTCTGTGATCATCCTCCGGAGATCTGACAAGAGGAAAGACAGAGTGGAAATTTCTCCCGAGCAACTGTCTGCAGCCACAACGGAAGCCGATATATCCTTCATATTATGACTGCGTCTGCTTGTACCCCATCACATATTAAATTATTATTAATATTATTATTAACCAGTATTTATATAGCGCCAATATATTACCCAGCGCTGTACATTAAATAGGGGTTGCAAATGACAGACAGATACAGACAGTGACACAGGAAGAGGAGAGGACCTGCCCTGAAGAGCTTACAATCTAAGAGGAGGGGGAGGTGGGGGGATTTTCATGGCCTTTAGTTTTTATACAGTGGCGTTCCTAACCTACTGTATGTTGTGGTTTTATCCACAGGTTTTCCTATCACCTCCATGTCATGCGTTGATGATGTAACCAGCAGGAGGAACCACAGTGAATATCCAATCGGGGGGGCAGGTTTAGGTTTTACCGGCAGAATATTCTAGAAAAACAGTCTATAAATCCCTCACACACAATACACTTCATATTGAAAGAGACACTGTCCTCTGTGCTAAGTAGGCAGTGCAGGGAAAGCAGATGGGCAGGGCATTAAGGAGGGGGTAACCACATGGGCATTTATAGCCATATGCCAGGACAGAGACAAACCCCAGGCTGAATGCTGACTTCATGGATAAAATTTAATGAGAACGTTGTTTTATCTGCCATTGGATTTGTAAATATTGTTCTCCCAGTCCTGAGATGCACAGGTTACAGCATTGGAGACCTCAGTTACAGTTTACAGGATTCTATTGCCTTTGCTTCCCACTGACACCAGGGGGCGGTAGTGTTGGAATTCTCATTTGTCCACATTCGCCTTAACCCTTGCCCACAGACTTACCGAAATCACTGGACGGCCCATGAGAGTCGTTGGTTGGTATCACTCCCACCCACATATCACCGTTTGGCCCTCGCATGTTGGTAAGATTGACAAGACAGGAAAATCCATCATTATGGGAATGTGATGGCTGCCAATGCTGAGCATGGCAGGGCAGCCAGGGAACTAGCATGGGCAAAAGGTTTCTAACACTTACAAGAATTCTTTTCAGAAAGTGATTATCAAATCTTGGGGTCAGTAAAACAATTTTTTCCCTAAAAACTGTAAATTTACCTTCAGGTTGATACCACATGCTGACATTTGCTTTATAAATGCCCCCTGTTTGATAGCTGCTAGCTGACTTCTAGTTATGACTGTGCCACTTGCAAACCAATCAGATATCTTGATGACTCGGTTACTGTCAGCTATGATATTGTAATTGCAAGTTGGAAGCTGTATTGATGAGTTAGACCTGTAGGTGGCAGTATTCATCTCTTTAATACTGTAGTTGTTAAATACAATTACAGAGTGAATTTGCTCTCCTGATATAGAGCCTCCTTCATTCTTCTGTTGGGTGTTTCCTTACCTACACTGAGCTGTCCCAGTTGGCAGGGACCCAGTTCACTCCCATGGGGGTAATTATAGCAGGCGATAGATACCACTATTTGCTTCCTGCTATATCCAGGGTTGTTCTACACATAGTGTAGAACCAGCAAATAGAATGCCGACATTTAATGCAAAGATGGCACGTTACTTGATTAGTCACCTGACCAGGCTCCACCCCTGACTTTTTTCTTTATTTATTGGCACTTCTATAAATATAGAGCCCTGAGTATCTAGGATGCCCTAAGAATTTGAAGCTGCCCCCGCTGGTGTTTGCATGCACTTTACAAGTACCCAAAGACATCTAGGAGTCTTAAATTTGCAAATCTTGACTTTTGTCAAGTCAATCAAGGGTTTGGATTAGGAGACTCAAAGCTCCGCGGGGGCGTGTCCAAACTCTGAGGGGTGGAGGTATTGATTTTTTTCACGTCTTTTGGATGAATATATTACCATAATAATACCATTAAATATTCTACATGTATTTTATTTTCCAGATGTGAGAACCCAGGCCATGTACCAGATGATGGACATTGGATTTGTCGGGCTGATATTTTCCTGCTTCATAGAGGATAAGAACACAAAGGTCGGTTGTATGATCACATCCACGCAGAGATAAAAATTGTATCAATTGCAGCCAATATAAAGGAAAGCAGCAGACTAATGAATTCCTTTCTCGGTCACTCTGCTTTCCCATCCTATTTGGGTTTCCATTCCAGGTTTCCTGGATCACCCAGGTTCCCCCATCTTCTCCAGTCCTGGAGAGCTTTAGAAATTGGACCCTTGTATTTAGCTTTATAAAAGAAACTATCATTGTGTTGTGTTTATTGTTCTGTAAATTTATTCTTTTTGTATTTTTGTTTCTTTTATGCCAGACCGGACGTATTTTGTATACATGTTTCCAGTCAGTCCAAGCACAGAAGAGCACTGAGTAAGTTGTATGTGTGTGTGTGTGTGTGTGTGTAAGTAAATATATAAGTGTGAGTGTGTAAATAAGTATATATGTATATATATATATATTGAATGAGTGGATGTTCATTGAGTAAAAAGGGTGGAGTTATGCAGTGAGGGGAGGGGCTGGATGATGCTGGACATCCTCCAGCCAGGAAATGAGGCGGGGTTTATCTGATTTGCTGCAGCTTCTGTTGCACATTGTGAGAAGCTCCCAGTGTGTAGTAGAATCAGAAGCAATTTAGATCCAGGAAAAGAGTTGGTACAATTGTGCAAGACTGAAGGCGGGGCTGGTGGGGCAGATTGAACGAAGGGGAGGGCTAGAGGGCCAGATTAAACGAAAGGCTGGAGGGCCAGATTTTAGAATATAGGATGAATTTTAGGTTTTTGTGTGTACATTACAATATATTTAATTTCTGGTTTCTTCATCAGGTATGAAAGAATAGAGATTCCACTTCATGTGGTCCCACAGGAAACAATCCGGAAAGTATGTCTGGAGTCAGCCGTGGAACTTCCCAGAATCCTTTGCCAGGAAGAGCAGGACGCCTACCGCAGAATACACAGGTATGTATTCACAATCTTCCCGAGTATTACTGTGCAGACCAGTCACTGCTGCTCAGTGTGATTGGTCATGTATCCGCCCCCTTTTAATGGGAGGGGCTTCTTAGTCCCACCCGCATTGGATTTGAATTTGTTGAATGATTGTGACAACATGTCAAATGTGTATGATGTTTTACGATAAAAAACCAATGTGACTATAATACAAATAATGTTTTTGAATTGAAAGTAAAAGTATTTGTTATATTTCATTGTGCACTTTTTTTTTTTTAGTCTCGGACATCTAGATTCTGTCACCAAGATTCATAACGGTTCTGGTAAGTGATTTCATGCAGACTGCAACATTGAGATCATTTCTATTCATGGAATACCATTAGTTAGATTAAAAAAAGACACCGACTACAACCACTGGGGAAATAAACATATTCCAGATAATAAATCCTATAAGGCATAGTTTATCCAGAGGAAGGCAAAAATAAACCCCGGGTACAATTTGCTTCAACAGGGGAAAAACAATCCTTCCTGATTCCATGAGGCAAATCGATGTTCCCTGGATCAGTCTCTGTTATTTATACTTTAAATCCTTAATCCCCAGTTATATTCTGTGCTTCTAGAAATCATCCAGCTTTATCTTAAAGCAATCTATAGTAGTTGCTGAAACTACTTCCTGAGGGAGCCGATTCCACATTATCACACACCTTACAGTGAAGAATCCCTTCCTTATCCGCAGCTTAAACTTCTTTTCCTCCAGACGCAAAGAGCGCCCCCTTGTGCTTTGTAATGATCTCACCGTGAATAATTGGGAAGAGAGTTCTCTATATGGCCCATTTATATATTTATACAGGGTGATCATATCCCCCCTTATACGTCTATTCTCAAGAATCAATACCTTTACATTAGCATAGCATTAGACAAACTTCACCTAGTTGGTGCAGCTCCAACCCAGCAATAATATTATTATTGATTAACAGGATTTATATAGCGCCAACATATTACACAGCGCTGTACAATAAATGTACATATCCACAACCACGCATAAAAAGACCCAGCAGTATGCCAGGCTATGTTGATGGATGGTTGCTGTGTCTTTTATTTAACCCACGGTGCCGCTCTATAGATATTTCCTGTTTGCTTTTTCTTATTCTTGCAGTTTTTACTAAGAACCTTTGTGGCCAGATGTCTGCAATCAGCGGACCTCTCCTACAGTGGCTGGAAGATCGCTTACAGCAGAATCACCAGCGTGCCCAGGAATTAGAACAGGAGAAGGAAAGATTAATGCAGGAGCTGGAAAGCTTGAGCTAGGTGTTTTTTTGTCATTGTTTTTTTTTTAATTGTAAAATAGTGTGAAGATGTCTGTATATAATGTCTGTTCACTATCACAAAGAAGAGTAAATGTCCAACTCTTGGTATATCCTTCCAAGTTTGGTGTCTTTGTTTTTTTTCAAGTAGAACTTTATTCACTATTTCGATATGAGTGCTACCATCATCTTCCTTTCGGTCAGGCTGGGATGCTATAACTGCCTTATAGACCCCCCTCACATATTTAGAATGTACACCTGTCCACAGGTAATTCAAATTTACTATTTATGCCTGGCATGCTGCTAAATCAATCAATAAAAGTGATGCCCAGCAGCCATTTTGTTTTTATTAGACCACCTGAGAGCGGTTTATTGATTACTAAGTGCCTGCTGTTCATTTTTATCCAGGGGTTAAAATAAAAAAAAATAAAAAAATAGAACAAATCACACACACCACTGGCATTTGT
The DNA here is from genome assembly GCF_032062135.1 of Pyxicephalus adspersus. NCBI lineage: Eukaryota > Metazoa > Chordata > Amphibia > Anura > Pyxicephalidae > Pyxicephalus > Pyxicephalus adspersus. Next base: position 85,428,788 of record NC_092871.1, on the reverse strand, counting down.
TCCCCCAATATACTTTTATTTTTTTACATTCACATCAATACGGTTATATCATCCATCCAGAAGAACATTTCCCTGCAACAATGCCAATGAATTTCAGCAATAACAGATGTACAAAGAGTTCAATCTAAGACGCTAATGCAGATCAATTCACACAGCGACACATTTTGTTTATAGCGTATGGGAAGGGAAAAAAGGGGGGGTGGGGTACATGACTGCTGGAGATGGTTCACTTACTACATCGGACAGCCTAATTCAAAGGAGAACTCCAAGAGAAAAGCCATAAAACAATCATGAGCGGGTCATGTGTAAAACTTGGTGCCTGGCACGGCTCTCCTCTATTGGCTGTTTGGAGGCAGGAATAGATTCTGTAAAGCGGGAACTGCAGCCCCGTCTGCCTGGGTCCCCATAGGGTAGGACAATTATTAGAAAAGAGCTATGCGGGGTATTGGTAATAGCTCTATCATTCTATTAAACTGACAATGGATTGCTATTAGGTAAGCAACACAAGAACCATGGTAGCATGGTCACCAATGCACAGCCCATGTGCCGCTTACTCCATAGAAGCCATATGATGTATCAGCAACATGACTGCAAAAATATTGTTCAATTTTGGGTTCAGTGGGGCTTTACCCCTTCCAGCAGGGGTTGGGACTTTGGAGTGCATGCTGACAACAGTCAGGGGTGCATGTATGCATATAATCTGACTGCGGTCATCCTTTACCCACCAGCCATTGTATCTGCATGACATGTCTCAAAAATGAATTTTGTTGTGTGGTATGAGCACCATGGATAGCAAGTGATTAGCTGTTGGCATGCTGGAAAGTATTACTCGTACCATTTCATGCTGCGGTATGGCACCCAGATGCATTACTGTCCTCCCCCCTTCAAAGCCAAGTCCACGCTCTTGGCACACAAGGTCCTAATTCGGGGATGGTCATGTGATCGATAAAAACAAACTGTTAAAATAAATCCCTGAACATTAAAAATACTTGTATTTTCTGTGATTTTACCTGCAGTGTTTAAACCGGTGACAGGGTCTCCTAAACAGGTGTATCCAGTAGGGGGCACTGTCAGAGGAGCTGCATTAGGCTTCTATTTATGTGCTGGAAGCCTGGCACTGTCACCTCCCTGGGGTGTTTTGGATGTTAAAATCTACCCCATGGATGGATCAGAAAATATTGAAACACCGGTTTATACTTGTACCCCAAGGTTGGATATTAACTACAGACCCCCTTCAATAAAAAATGCTGGTCTTCCAGATACATCACAGAGTACACTATTCTGATAATTGTAAAAACACTGAACTACTCATCAGCTCAAACGCCAATTAAAAACGTAAAAAGGTAACATCTTGTATGCTGTAAATGGAGTGGATGTCAGGGAACGGTAATGAAGAATGCAAATCAGTATACCCAAGAAACGGGGACCCACTGGGGGGAGGCACATGCAGCATCGAAAGCTCCTAGGAGGTCATTCACCGTCTGTTCCACATCGTTATTAACTAGAACCAGATCAAAGTACTGCGCATAGCGGGCGCGGAGGACATCAGACTCGGCCCGAAGCTTCTGCAAGGCTTCCGACTATGACAAAAAAAAAAAAAAAAAAGAGAGAAACAAAAGAATTAAACAATGAAATGATTACTTTTTTAAAAATAGATAATCACTTTAAAGCTCAGATGCAATCAAAGTAATGAATATCAGTCTGAAATTATTATTAATAAACAGGATTTATTAAGCACCTACATATTCTGTAGCGCTGTACATGACAATGTACATATTCACCCTATCGTGCAGCATTTGTTGAATACTGATCTGCCCTCCGGAGCCAGCAGGCATGGGGTATTGTTAAATACAATCAATATTATTATTATTACACAACCCTGATTTGCTTTTTTTTTTTTTTTTTTTATATTCAGTGTTCAACCCTGATTTTTTTTTTTTTTTTTTTTTTTTATAGAAAGAACCTAAAATCCCCCTCATGGCTCTTCCTCCAAAATTCTGGGATTTGCTAGTTGCTCCTGGACATCCTACCACTACCTTTAGACACCCCGGGGCATTTATGGAACCACTGTAGTAGCTGTTTCCAGTTGGTTGAGGTTCCCAGGAACCTGAAGGGTTTATTTTTTAATTGTATTATTACTACACAGTATTTATATAATGCAGCGCTGTACAAAGTCCATAGTTATGTCACTAGCTGTCCCTCAAAGGGGCTCACAATCTAATGTCCCTACTATAGTCATTAATGTAGTTTTAGGTCAATTTGGGGGGTAGCCAATTAACTAAACTGCATGTTTTGGAATGTGGGAGAAGACCAGCGTATCCAGGGGAAACCCACACAAACATGAGAACCTGCAAACTCCATGCAGATAATGTCTTGACCGAGATTCGAACCTGGGACCCAGCGCTGCGAAGGCCCAAGTGCTAACCACTTACTGAGCCACTGTGCTGCCATTAAATCTGTAAAAATTATGATAACGTGGATTGTCTGGCTACAACAGCCCCTGGGGGGGTGGGGGCGGGTATTAAGCAGCCAGGTGATGTGATTGAAGCAGGAAAAATGGAAATTTGTAGAGATCAGAGCGACTCTGCCAAGGGCCAAATTATTATAGTTGGGCAATGGGTCCAGAACAGCAGGTCTTGTGCGGGGTTTCTAGAATGCAGTGGTTAGTACCTACCATAGACAAGGTGGGCAAAGGCTCATTGCTTTAGCAGGCTTGGTCTGATACAATAAAAAAAAAAAGCTACTGTAGCAAAACTTGCTGAAAAACAGCTCTGGCCATGAGAGAAAGGTCAGTACACACAGTCATCACAACTTGCTGTGTTGTGCCCATGGTGACTTTTGTTTACGTCAAAAACCACCCACAAAATGGGCACATAAGTCTCCATATTGGACCATGGCCCAGGAGGTGGCCTAGTCTGATGAACCACATTTTCTTTTAAGGTTAGGTAGATGACCGGGTGGCATCGATCAGCCAGGGAAATAACAAAACGTTTTATGTATGGATCCCAAATGCTTTGGAAAGTGGAATGGGTGCACTGGAAGGAATAGGGTTTTGTCTGGTTCCAACCTATCAGATCCTTGTGTTTATTGGAGGATGGAAAAAGGAAAGGTGTGATCACACTTTCATATTCACTGTCCCATCAAAAGATAGGACTATGGGGAAACCCATAAAAAGGCAATTATTTTATAAATGGTGTCACTGACCCCCTCCTCCAGTGTACCCAAGGCAGTATAGGTAGAATGCAGATTGTACCAGCAGGGGCTTTATGCCAGCTGAATGATCCATAGGGTGCGGGTGAGGTCCTATAAATCTTTACTTACTTTATCATTATCAGTCGGGGACACAAACACAATGAACGGAGCCAGTTCTGCTGTGCGAACCATCTTCAGAGTCTAGCGAAAACGAGACATAAATTAATACATAACAAATATTTATTTCTTGTAGTGCACACAGATTTCCTGTAATATATCTCTCACCTGTGGTTCTATATCCAGCACGGCCACCTTCCCATCTTTGTGGATGTCCGTTACAGTCTGGAATTTGGTGCCAAACATGTAGCCATTAAAGCTCCCGAACTCCAGAAATAGATTCTCTGAGATTGCTTTGCTCATTTCATCCACAGACACAAAATGATAGGCCGCTCCATCTTCTTCTCCACGCTTGGGCGGCCGAGAGGTGTCTAATGGAAACACAAAGAAAGTGAACCTTTAGCTCGCCAGCAGCCTTTGTGTGATTGGCTGGCAGAAGTAATTGAGGTTTCACCTGCCTGCTAAGGAGTTTCTTTATGATGTATGCTGACATTCTGCATGGAACTTATGTCTTGGCCAGCCAATTAGGATGGCCTGGGATACCCAACTCACAGGACTAGGAGTAGATATCATATTGGCAAGCGCTCCAGTTTGTATTGGGGACATTGCTCCACTAAGGAGGTTTACTAGATTAGTCCTGGTGGCCACTGTCATAGAAACAGAAAACAATGGGAAATCGAAAAGTTCGATTGTAGCTGGGACAGGAAATCTTCCAATTACGTTTTCACTGTGACAACTAAGTACATCCTTTATTTCAGACCTAGTGATCTCAATCAATGGGACTCCAGGGTTCTATATAAAATGCAGACAGAATATGCTGGTGGGGATGCCTAAAAGAGTACCTACAAAGCTTCCTGAAAGCATTGCAGAACACTGGCTCAGTACGCCTTAATCCCCCCAGGCCTTGATGCCAGCAGTTGGCAAAAGGTGATATAATGGCATTCATTGCTTTTATATATGTTCCCATTTACTTAGTCACTGGTTACCAGCATGCTCCCTGTAGCCCTTCATAGGTCTGTAGACAACGTAGATAATCTTTACAAAATTGGGGGCACTTACGTGGTGAAGGATAAGCGAATCGTTCTGGATATTTGGTAAGTAAAGTATTTTTGATGTGACTACGACCGACTCCACTTACACCTGAGGAAAAGCCAGAAGACAAAACAGAATATTTAGACATGAATGTTATCTAGATACAATTACTCAATATAATCTCCCAATATAATCTAATTGCCAGCCTGGTCATGTGATGGGCTAAAATCCCATTGGGATGTCAGTCAGAGGCATTACCTACTATGTACTATGATGGTGTAATTCATACTTTTGTGGGTGGTTGTACTCATGGCTATGCACTTACTAAATGCCTGTTGACTGCCTCCAATTTGTTCTCAGAGTTAAAATGAATTAGAGAGCTCAAGTTGGCCCTGTGACCACCCACATGCATCAACCTTTAGCTCCAAGTTAGCTGCTGGGAGCAATAAATCTTTTATCTGACTTAGGTAGTCCTCCACCCTAAAGCAGCCTGGTAAATGGCTCCTATTTAAGAGCCGCCTCTCATCTATTCGACTCCTTCCCCACAGAAACAGTCTACCATATATACCCATCAAAAATGTAATTTACCTGTATTTATGCTAAGCTAAATCAAAAGCAAGATTACACAAGATTCATGTTTGTTTGAAGCTGAATTCACATGCATGAATGCAGCTCTGTATTCATTAATACAGATTTTTTTTGCAAGTATCTTCTATCAACCTCTTACAATCTCTGTACAGCACAGGTCAGACCAGGAGAGAGGAAGCAGCATAAATAGCCACATAATAATGCTGCAGTGTACATGCCAATAGAAGGAGAGGGCAGAGACGGTAAAACTGTATTATGTGATTAATTAATGTTATGCACAGGACACATAAAAGACGTTTATAATCTGAAACTGACCAATCAGCACCAGAGTCTTCCTTGTAAATGCCGGGAGAGATACCACTTCTTCGTACAGCACCACATCAAGCTGGTCGAATACTGGAGGTAGATAGGAAAGAATATAGGTTAATGGTAATATATCAAGACTACGAAACAGGCAGAGTCATAATACAAAAGCTGTATAGCCATTTGTACTCACTTGAGCTGTGCTTGGCAAGATACTTATCCTTGCATTTCTTCTTTTTGCTAAAGGGGCTACAGGTCTGAGGTATCTGGTTGTTTGTATTGGAGCTGGCCACACGCCTGAAAGAGACCACAGAACACCAAATTTAAGCAGCTGCACTATTGATGGTTTTATATCATCATACAACTAAGACACCGCGCACTGCAAAACAAAAGTGACTTACATCCATGCATTGTGGAGTACAAAATTAGCAAATTTAAAATAGAGGCACCATGCCATTCTTTAGGCCAAAAGTATTTGTGCTATATTGAAAACTAGAAGTGCAGAGTTTACTTACCACTCTTGAAGCTCAGGGGAGGGTATTAGACCGGCAGTCTCGGCTCCGAGTGTCTTTCCTTGCCACCAGTTGGAGTCGTCTTTGTTTATGATTTGCAGAACGTCTCCAGTGCGGAAACGCAACCCGGCCTCCCGGCAGGGGATAAGCGGGTCTGAGAGAGGGTCGTAATCAAACAGAGCTCTCACAAACATCTGTTTAAAAAATAAATAAAATAAATATTAACAAATATATCTTTTCACATCTTCTATTTTGCTACATAAACAAAAAAAAGTGAACAAGGCAGGGTGCACTATGGGAAGAAGGCAAGCTGGCAGAGACATGCGAAGAAGGCAAGCTGGCAGGGAGACAGCAGGGCATTCTATGGGAAGAAGGCAAGCTGGCAGAGGCAGCAGGGCGCTCTATGGTAAGAAGGCAGGTTGGCAGAAGCAGCAGGGCACTCTATAGGAGGAAGGGTGGCAGAAGCAGCAAGGTGCTCTATGGGAGGAAGGCTGGCTGGCAGAGGCAGCAGGGCATTCTATGGGAAGAAGGCAAGCTGGCAGAGGCAGCAGGGTGCTCTATTGGAAGAATGCAGGGTGCTAGAGGCAGCAGGGTGCTCTATGGGAAGAAGTCAGGTTGGGAGAAGCAGCAGGGCGCTCTGTGGGAAGAAGACAGGCCAGAAGAGGCAGCAGGGCGCTCTATTGGAAGAATGCAGGGTGGCAGAAGCAGCAGGGCGCTCTGTGGGAAGAAGGCAGGCTGGTAGAGGCAGCAGGGTGCTCTATGGAAAGAAGGCAGGTTGACAGAAGCAGCAGGGCGCTTCATGGGAAGAAGGCAGGGTGGTAGAGGCAGCAGGGTGCTCTATGGGAAGGCAGGTTGGCAGAAGTAGCAGGGCGCTCTATGGGAAGGCAGGTTGGCAGAAGCAGCAGGGTGCTCTATGGGAAGAAGGCAGGTTAGCTGGAGCAGCAGGGCGCTCTATGGGAAGAAGGCAGGTTGGCAGAAGCAGCAGGGCGCTCCATGGGAAGAAGGCAGGCTGGTAGAGGCACCAGGATGCTCTATGGGAAGAAGGCAAGCTGGCAGAAGCAGCAGGGCACTCTATTGGAAGAAGGCAGGGCAACAGCAGGGTGCTCTATGGGAAGAAGGCAGGCCAGCCGGGCAGCAGGATGTATTATGGGTAGGCCAGCAAAGACAGAAGCATGCAGGGAAGAAGGCAGGCAATAGGACACATCAGGGTGCACTATGGGTAGGCAATGTGACTTAAAGGTCCTGCTGTTAATATCTTGGTGCCGGATACGAGGACACCTTTGTAAGGCTTTTGGAGTCCACATCTTAATAGGCTGACTCCACAAGATCGGGTAGTTTTATTCCTTTGGTTGATCAGTGTACTATGATAGGAATCTTAATGACAGGCTATCAAACACTCCCTGCCTCTTATCTATTCATAGGAAGCAAAATGAACCGTAATTATCTCAGGACGTAACGCAACTGATTGAAGTGTACTCAAGTACAAGGTTCAGTGAAAAGGTTTTACCTGTAGTGGTGGTTTGCGGTTACTCTGTGTGGGTGACACCTTTAGCATAACAGTTCCTTTACTTTCTTTCTACAGAAGACAAAGGAATTAAAAGGTTACAGTGCTGCCAGTTATAAAATGACTCCCACCCACCCAAAAAAATCAGGTAGATACCCAAAAACTGCCATGTTTGTGAAGAGCAAAGGATACAAAATATTATGCCACATTAGTTATTTGTTATGTACAAAGGGAAAGATCTTTCCAATATAGATGGAGTCATTATATCATAGGGGCATGGTGAAGGAACTGATTTTGCAGTGAAATTATCTTCTGTCAAGGTGTCTTCAATCTATTCCTCACCAGTACACTCTGCAAGTGATCCACACTTTGGTTTTGGACGCTCTTTCCATTTATTTCAAGGATTTCATCCCCCACATGAAGCGAACCTGAAACAAAGAATAAGATACACAAGATCATCAACTGCAAAAGGTTATAGAGGATATGATGAGCAATGAGCTTCATTTTAATTTCTTAAATCGCATTCAAACCAAAAGAAATCTGTAACACATATATCCATAGAGATGTAGGTTGTCAACCTAGGACAGGAAGTGTGTTCGGACTTCAGAATACCTTCATCCTTGTATGTAACAAGGTTAACAAAAAAGAATGAAGTAAATGTCCCAATGTAACAATTAGTTCATTGTTCGTGTGTATGAACGTGTTATATGGGTAACACGGTGGCTCAGTGGTTAGCACTCTGGCCTTTGCAGCACTGGGTCCTAGGTTCAAATCTCATCCAGGAAACTACCTGCATAGAGGTTGCAGGTCCTCCCACAATCCACAAACATGCAGTTAAGTTAATTAGCTTCCCCAAACAACTGACTTAAGACTGTAATAAAGACATATGACTGATGTAGGGACATTAGATTGTGAGCCCCCTTTGAGGGAGAGCTAGTGACATGACTATGGACTTGTACAGCGCTGGGTAATATGTTGGTGCTATATAAATACTGTGTAATAATAATATAGTATAGACGGTGCATGGGTCACCGTGTCTACAACATGAAAATGACACTCATGGCTGGAGAATGTCAGCAATGTCACCTTGTATTGCTGTAATGACAGGTTTTTATTTAAAGGCCCCAGAGTATCAATAGGTCTTTGTTTAGAATTTGCAGAGGTTTAGGAAGAATACAAAGCTCAAAGAAGCCCCCTAAATAGAACAGTAATAAATAATTATTCCATTAGACAGGTGGGCATTCCTAATATAAATATCTGGGTGTATGGGTGCCTTAAATGACCACGTGCGTCAAAGTGAAGTCTACATAAAGCTCATCTTTGGACTCACTGGATATCACTTAATTGCAATGTGGAGTTTCGAGATATAAGTAAAAACATACGACTTCCCCCCCATATTGCACTGCTCGGACCTGGCGGCCAATCACAAGACCACACCATGTGAGGACAAGGATATTCGGCCTCTCTCAATCTCAGAAAGGGGGGGTGAGGAAGGACAGGGAAGCAAAGTACAAACGGATCAAGGTGGACTTTGGATACACCGTCACTTTGCCCCAAATATAGCACACAAAACATGAAAGACATAACCAAGACAATCACCTTGACGATGAATAAGGCCGCCATATAGGATCCGTGCGACAACGCATTTCTGCTGCGGATTCAGCTTGAGAGTTATACCCTGCAGATAAGTAAAGAATAATTACATCAGGTTTTGCGATATTTCATTAATAAGAGCTTGGACATCCCATATTATTAATACAAAAGAGCCTTTACTGGCTTCCCTTTTATTGAACTTTGCTGCCAGATTTCAGAGGTCCCAGAAATCAGCCAACATCACATGACACCATATAGGTAGATGGACTGCAAATATAAAAAATGGAGGACCATGGAGAGTGCATGAGAAGACATGGCTCTTCGTTCTGATTTACCCCAAAGGTGTTCGGTGGGGTTGAGGTCAGGGCACTCGAGTTCCCTCCCTCACCTGATGTCTGATTAGTAGCTTTGGAAAGTTTTTTTTTGCTGAAGGCCCTGACAACAAAGCACATTCCTCTCAATTATGAGCCGACTTCCTTTTCACACGAATGACCTTCACTGTCTGCACATTTGTTACAGGAAGACACAGCAATGTGAGACATGCAATCAGCTGATTTGAGCAAAACTTGGTGGCATTCAGCTTTGAGGTCAAAAACTGGACAACAAATCCTTCAAAAGGGGAAGTAAAGTATTATTAAAAAGTGATGAGCGGCAGGATGCACATGGACACGATTCTGCACATGTGTGGGAGTTAAATCATCACCTGGGCCGATAAAGATGGCTGATGGCTCTAAAAACAGCAACTGAAGGGGCCAGGGAAGCAGTGGACTTCCTTGTGGCAAGTTGCTCGGCAATAATGTGCAGTAGTTTTACTTAACCTTTGTTATATAGTGAAAAGTATAAACCTAACATTCGGTGGCTCAGTGGTTAGCACTTTGGCCTTTGCAGCGCTAGGTCCCAGGTTGGAACCTCAGCTGTGACACTATCTGCATGGAGTTTGTATGTTCTCCCTGTGTTTGTGTGCGTTTCTTCCAGGTACTCCGGTTTCTTCTCACATTCCAAAGACATGCAGTTAGGTTCCCTGGCTTCCTCCAAAAAAATGCCCTTAGGCTGTATTAATGATGGGGACATTAGATTGTGAGCTCCTTTGAGGGACAGCCATGACATGACTATAGACTTTGTACAGCGCTGTGTAATATGTCAGCGCTATATAAATACTGTATTATAATAATACCCTCCAGTTCCTGGGAACCTCCACCAACTGGAAACAGCTACTGCAGAGGCTCCATAAATGCCCCGGGGTATCTAGTCTTGTGATAGGATGACCAGCAGCAACTACCAAATCCCTGAATTTGGGGAGGAGGAGCCATGAGGGCGATTTTAGGTTCTATTTATAAAGGAGAAGCAAATCCAAGTCTGGTGAGAGAGATCAAGAACAGAGCTGGCAGAATTTAACTATTTGTATATGCTTCATTATTCTGTGTCACAGTGTCTATAAATTCCAGGAATTGTGGGTGAGACACCCCTGCAATGATGGGGTTCAGGTGTCCCCAGTGAGGGGTTCCGGTAATCCCCCATCATACAAAGACATTGCAGACAATTGTGATCTCCCAGCCTTATGGTCACAAAAGACCCTTTTCTATTCCTCCATGATTGTGTGTCACAAAGACACGGGGTCACCATGGAGGGAACTGGAGTGTCCTGCACAGGTCCCTCAACCCCACTTTGGGATGAATAGGACAGATCTGCTCTCTAAATGGCTTTCAGCATTATAAAAAGCGGATTATTGTTCTGTGTTCTTTATCTAGTTTGTGGTGTGAATGTATGACACAAAAATATGAAGCAGAGGAATGCTGACGAGGTGAAAGATAAGACTGCTGAACAGCACAGACCTGGCCCAACTAATCAGCAGCTTCAGCACTTTGCTGTCTGGTGTTGCGCAATTCTGGTCATGTGACCAGCTGATAATAAGTCATCCAAGCAGATGTCACTGCAATGTGCTGAAGATATACGGTGTGGTGTCCCCGAGGTGTCCCCGGGGGTGTTTGGGCTTATTGGAAATAGCACCAATCACAGGTGTGTTGCAATGATTTCAAATTCATTATATAATTATATAGGGCTACACAGATAGAGGTTGTTGTCTGCAGCCTGGGCGGCATCCCCGGATAAAAGAATGTGTGAGCTTCTCCACCAATCAGAACGCAAAGTAAAAACCCTTGCATATATCCTCAATATCACAACCTCCATTGTGCCCAATCCATCACCCTGCTCACCTTATGCCCCCAGCCTCCAACTCTCTGGTCACACACCACACACCCCATCTACCCCTTTCCTCCTGTAATGGATACCTACAGATTACATTTTTACCCCTCCTGACACCCACCGTGACCCCCCTCACCAACATCTAGTCCACCTGCTTCCCCCCAGACCCCTCACAGCCTCCATGTTACCCCCCTCCCCCTCCCAGACCCCTTACAACCTCCATGTTACCTCCCAACCCCTCACACCCTCCATGTTACCCCCACAGACCCCTCACAGCCTCCATGTTACCCCCCGGACACCCTCCATGTTAGCCCCCCTCAGACCCCTCACACCCTCCATGTTACCCCTCTATGTTGCCCTGTTATCCATGTTACTCCTCCATCTTGCCCGGTTATCCATGTTACCCCTCTCTGTTGCCCTGTTATTCACAAAACCCTGTGACCCCTCCATGTTGCCTTGTTATCCATGATACCCCTCCATGTTGCCCTGGGACCCTTCCATGTTGCCCTGTTATCAATGCTACTCCTTCATGTTATTCATGTTCCTCTGTTACCCCTGCATGTTATTCATGCTGCCCTGTTATCCATGTTACTCCTCCATGTTGCCCAGTTATCCCTTAATGTTGCCCTGTTATCCATGTTACCCCTCCATGTGGCCCCCTCTCACCATGGGCTCCTCGGTGTTCCTCTGGAATTGGACCAGGCGGACCTTCTTCTTCTCCTCGGGGCATCCATTGGTGGTGTATCCGTCCTCTGTGAGGGCCCCGGGGGCTGAGGCGGGAAGTCCCTGCCGGGAAGACATGGAGTGTGACGGTGATGTGATGGCAGCCGGACCGGACTGATCTCCGCCCTTCACCCCGCTGTGTCAGCGGATCTCCGGGGGGAGCAAAGGTCGCCGTACCCCCCCCCCAGTCCCCTCCCCCCCTCACCTCACCTGAGCGGCCGCCTTGTTCTGTAGCAGAGTCTCCAGGTACAGATCGGACAGAGCGGACCTCATACTGGGGGTCTCCGATCGCTCGAACTTCAGGGTCATGTCTGTGTTCCTATCCCCGAGGAGCGGTGCTCATCACCGGCCGCCAATCGCCTCTTCCCTGGGTGTCCGGGGCCCGATAATGCCGCAGCGATGAGAGGAGACCCGAGTGGCTTTTTTTTTCCCTGGGTCACATGACAGGCAGGGGGAGATCACGTGATAAGAATGCCCGCTCTGCTAGGCTGCTTGCGTCACGTGACTGAGCTATAAGGGGGAGAGGGGGAAGGGCTGAGTGCTGACAGCAACTTGTTTACATCGAATGACACCGAAAAAAGGGGGCCACAGATGAGGGGGGGCACCGAATAAAGGGGGGACACACCGAATGAAGGGGGCCACAGATGGGGGGGACACACCAACAGAAGAGGGCTACAGATGGGAGGACAGCAAATAAAGCAGGCTACAGATGGGGGAGTCACCAAATGAAGGGGGCCACACATGGGGCCTATTGAATAAAAGGAGTCATTGATGGGGGCACCCAATAAAGGGGGGAAAAGATAGGAGAATGGCAACCACTGAATAAAAGGGACCACCAAATGAAGGGGCCACAGATGGGGGATAGGAAACACAGAATAAATTGGGGCCAACAAATAATGGGGACCATAGGACCACCGACAAAAGGGGGCCACAGATGAGGGAATTGATGTGCAAGAACACTAAATAAATGGGGCCACAGATGGGGGGACAGAGTATAAAACATTCATCAGGGTCCACACACCACGTCCATCCTGCACTCCGGTATGTGGCGGTGACATTAACACAACACACGTAAAAATGTTCAACATTTTTTCTTTGCAATGCAGGAACCCAGAAATACACATGTGCGCGGATTGTGCATGGCTCGGCATTTTTCTGGAGATATCTCTGCTGAAGCCACAACAATGGGGCTGATCATGTGACCTCAGGAGGAAGTGTTCCAGTACAAAGGGCAGATAAGGGAACCTCCCCCCATGGGGGGTTTGCTGATTTCCTTGCAATCTATAAAACTGGTAGGGGAGGGGGGACTTTTTGTTTACTCTGAAAAGGTAGTTACACATAGGGCCACACAAAGGGATTACATCTGCCCTTTATACAGGGGGATAACAAAATTAATTGCTTTCATTTGGGGGTAGGTAGAGTTCCATTATAATGCATCACTTTCCTGGGACCCTGGGGTGTTAAAGTCTCATCCTGGGGGGCATCAACAATCCAAAAAGTACACTGGCAATGGGTGGCTGGAGCGTCACAAGGGCCCCAGGAGGTACTAGACCAACAACCCAATAATTACATTGGCAATGGGTGGCTGGGGCATCACAAGGGCCCCAGAAGGTACTGGGCCAACAACCCAATGGGTACATTGAAATGGGTGGCTGGGGCGTCACAAGGGCCACAGGAGGTATCGGGCCAACAACCGAATAAGTACACTGGCAATGGGTGGCTGGAGCATCACAAGGGCACCAGGAGGTTCCGGGCCAACAACCCAATGGGTACATTGAAATGGGTGGCTGGGGCGTCACAAGGGCCACAGGAGGTATCGGGCCAACAACCCAAAAAATACATTGACAATAGGTGGCTGGGGCATCACAAGGGCTCCAGGAGGTACTAGGCCAACAACCCAATAAGTACATTGAGAATGGGTGGCTGGAGCGTCACAAGGGCCCCAGGAGGTAGTAGACCAACAACCCAATAATTACATTGGCAGTGGATGGCTGGGGCATCACAAGGGCCCCAGGAGGTACTGGGCCAACAACCCAATAGGTACATTGAAATGGGTGGCTGGGGCGTCACAAGGGCCCCAGGAGGTATCAGGCCAACAACCCAATACATTGACAATAGGTGGCTGGGGTGTCACAAGGCCCCCAGGAAGTACCGGGCAAACAACCCAAAAGTACATTGACAATGGGTGGCTGGGGTGTCACCGGGGCCCCAGAAGGTAGCTGGCCAATAACCCCACATGTAAAATTACAATGAATGGCTGGGGTGTCACAGGGGCCCGATGAGGTACCTGACCAACAACCTCATATCAATGGGTGGCTGGGACATCACAACCATGACTGAGGAATCCATTTCAGCATCACGATACTGAATAGCATCATCATTTATTGCACCCCATAGGCCCATCGCAATCTAACCGGTTTCCAAAAACTTCAGACACTTCTATTTTTATCAAGCATAAATATTTTTAATTTTGAAGCATAGAATGCAAGTTTCTTTTTCTCTCTTTATAATAGTCTGGTCTATTGTTCACATCAAAAAAAGTTTTATCCCAATGTGTAAAGGGAAGGGGGAGCAGTTTATAAGGTCCATCATCATTTTCATGTTTACAAAGAATTCATAATGAGGAAAGGGTCAGAACCCATTTAAAAATTGATTAGACGCAGACGATGGCCCGGCCTGGGTATGTAATCTGAACACAGGGCGACACCACAATCTTCAAACAGAAGACAAATCAGCCAATTCTGTTCACTCAGAGCACAATGATTCTTGGATGTCATGAAGAAGGCACCTGGCCTGGGTGATTAAAGGTCACTCACCTGTAAAATACGCAAAGCTTTTGTAGTCCCGTTTAGCCCTGTGTCTGCATTGGCCCTGCCCAGAGGGAGGAGGGCTGGTAAAGCTGAACTCCAGGCAAGCAGATCAATACAAAGATGCAATGCATTTATGGGAGTCAGATTTGACCCGATCGAGTTCTGAGATTAACATCACTTATAGTCTGTGGTGTTCTCTCTCAACCTGCTGGCCGGATAGTTAAAAAGAGCAGCAGGAGACCAGTGAGATCTGCCCATTGCTCTCTCCTCTTATCAACTCCCATTTCTGACCCAGGGTTGGGTTGGTAAGGCCGATACCAAGTCACATTTTTAAATTATTACACCGAATGTATTTAAAAACAAAATATTTATTAATAGCTGTATTCAATTGTGTCTGCCTGGATTTCAGCTTTAGGGCCATGCCCTATGCACACGAAGAGTCACACCATGGTGGTGAGGTCATTCGTGATTGAAGCTCAATGCGTGCCCTGTTGACTTCTCCAGTCAGCGGCATTTACACACACAGAGCCGGGGTATAAAAGGGAGATAGATGGTGCTAGTACACAGTGCACTAGTAGTCATGTACACCACAGCTCACTGGTGCTCTTAAACAACAAAATTGTACTGTAAATGGGGTACTGAGGTGAGATCTCCATCATGAGACTTAGGGAACGCAGGCTCAACGCATCAGAAGGCTGTGTTTGGGACCATCCACGCGTTCCAGCTTCTCAAAGTGTTTCCTTGCATTTCGTATATTTATTAAAGTTGCAGCTGAAGCTGTAAAAGAAAACAAAACAAGGTACATAGGTGAGAAAACAACTTTGGTAAATTGGAGGTTCACTTCTAGGTGAGTAGAATGAGGTAACAATATACCATATTATATTGATATACTATATTGTTTTACCGTACAGCTATCTCAGTATAGCCCCTGAAGCCAACGGCGAAACGCGCCAGCTATTTTCTTCATGGAAAGAACTTAGGTTTCTACGTATAGACAACATACACTATCCCCATGACATTTCAAATGGGAATGGGTCACCTATTTTAAATGTAATGTGCTGAGATGTGCTATTTTTGTGTTCCATTAATATATGAACTATAAGCTACAATTGCTGACAAACCCCAACTTCCTCTGCCTTCTTTAATATATTGTTTGGAATGGAGTCAAATCAGACATTTGAAAATAACCTGCTCAGACTCAGCGGCTTTGTTTTCTACCTCCCTGCAGCTACTCAGCAGCTTAGCAACATGTAAGGAGCTAAGCTCACACTGTGTCCCCTTCAAGCACTAACTTTGTATTTCAGATCACCCTGCTTCCTCAACCGTCTCAGATGCCCAGCTCTTTTTGCTCTCCCAGCAGCAACTCCATAGATACCTCAGTTTCCCATTTTCTAGCTATGGCTCAGCTCCAACTTCTCACTTTCTAGTAGTAATTTATCAACCTTTCCCTCCCCTCCATCAATAGTGACCCAGCAACTCTTCTAAACAGTGGCTCAGCAGCTGTTTCTCCTACCCCCCCAGCTGTTATTCAGCAACCCTTTAATCCCTAAAGTAAACACAGAGCTCTGGATGGGGGAGAAGGAAGCCGAGCTGGTAAGAGAAGGACTTGTATAACTTGTCAGGGCAAAGCAACAGTCCACCGCCCCCCCAGCAACATATTCTTTATCACTTTGCTTCTTGGCTTGGCTGCTACATTCAGTTAGCACCCTGGCCTTTGCAGCTCTGCGTCCCAGGTTTGAATCTCGGTCAGTACTCTATCTGCATGGAGTTTGTATGTTCTCCCTATGTCTGTGTAGCTTTCCTGCGTGTACCCTGGTTTCCTCCCACATTCCAAAAACATGCGTTTAGGTTAATTGGCTTCTGCCCTAAATTGAACCTAGACTGTGGTAATGACATATGACTATGGTAGGGACATTAGACTGTGAGCCCCTTTGAGGGACAACTAGACATGACTATGGACAGCGCTGCATAATGTCGGGACTATATAAATACTGTGCAATAATAATAATAATAATAATAATAATGAAAATGCGATCCGATAGGGCGAAGCAATATATAGCACTGTCACAAGGGAGTCTGCAGCATTACCAAGTGACTTAGAGCTTACATAACATGGCATTACATCTGTCCCAATGGATAAGTGGAGCAAAAAGACAAAGCTCAGCAAATGCTACCTCCTGGCGAGGGATGCAAAAGTGAACCTGTTGCATTAATAAAGCTCAGGTTCACTTTATACCCAAGATATCCCCCAAATGATATAAAAATGAAAACACCATAATATGCACACCAAATATCTCTAAACAAAACACTGGCACGCAGACTAATAATTGAAGACATTTGTTAGGGAGAATATAAAATCGTTTTGTGAATGTGATCTTTAAACTTACGAATTGAGGGGTCGGACATTACAACCATGACGTAGGTGTTGGATGTGAAGATGTCAATAAAAGCAGCAAAGTTGGAATTGCGAACTTCCATGCTTTGGAAAGAGGCAGCCAATTTACTGTGAATAAAGACAAGAAACGAGTGAGGTGAAAAAAGTGTAATGCAAGAACATTGGACGGTAGGTTCAATATTAGGGGTGGGCTACACATTTACAGCGATAGACTCTAATAATCGCACGCAGCTGGCAAAATAAAGCCTAACTCCAGATGAAACTTTGAATTAACGATGGCTATACGATTACTGCGATTGCAGTATTACCTAAATGTGTAAGATAACTATCCCAGCACCCACCAGAATCAGGTAGCCAGTGGGACAGATCCGCCCAGGTTATGTCAGGCAACTTCTTTAGAAATGACTAAGTGATTGTCGTGACTAAGTGATAAGTGAAATGAGAAGTGATTGTCGGCTCTTACTAGTAGCAAGTTTTTTTTTTTGCTGCCACTGGTATTAAAAGGAAGAGAAACAGCTTAATGCTACATCAAAGCTGCTCGAAAGTTTTTGTAACCACAGCCTTCAGGTGTAACAGAGACAGGAAGCGAGGAAACAAAATCTCGCCAATGGGGTCATGCAAATAAAAACCTAGCAGAAATGTCAACTTTTTCCATAGCTAAAGAAAACATTGCCTTAAGTTAGTCTCGTTAATATTTTTCTCACCTGCAGCTTAACTTGAATTGTTTTATAATGTTGCTAATCTTCTCAAACCTATGAATGTCCCTCTGTTCCCGGCACTGGTAGTGGGAAATGACCTGGGAAAAAAAAAGTTCACCGTTACAAAACAATGGGAATAATGGAGGTATTATTAATCCAATCCAGGCAGACTCAGCACAAATCTCTCACCAGAAAAGTCGCTCTCTCAAACAGCAGCACTTCGTCAGCTTCAATGATCTGAGCAAAATTGCGCAGGTTGGATTCCAGTTGCTGCACATTGGGAATGAGCTGATAGACGATGCTGGACCAGGCCTGAACACAGAGGAGAAATGCAAATATTAAAACCCTTGTCATTGTACTGGCCTGTGTATGGAATATGAACACAATGGTGAGGTTTGGGTACCTTGTATAGCGTTTCATCCCAAATAGAAGTCCTGAAGCAAGCACAATCTAAAGGCCTGGAAAGACGCCTCAAATCCTCCTCACGCTCCTTAAATATCTGGGAAAGAACAAACACAGTCAGAAAAAAAATGATGTGGTATTAACAGGAAGTGATGGTGAATTTCTACAGTAAACTGTGAAAGGGTTAGGATTTCTTGAAGGTTATATAAAAGCTAATCTCCAGGCTCCTTTAAATACCCCAAATACATATAACAGACCCCTTCCAACTGACCCAAAGATGCAGTCCCCAGTCTTCTTTTTTTACTTCTGTTCACAATAGGTGAAATCATTCCTTGGGTGTCCACATTGGTATGACAAGGACACTTCCTATTGGCTGTGCAGCAACTCCTCTCAAGATCCTAAATATTTGCTCAGGGAGGATTTTAAAAGCAAAGGAATGTCTCTTATTTGCTCAATTCTAACTTAATATACCTTTAAAAACATGTTCTTGAAATAAAAATATTGATCCTGACAAAGCTGCTCTATAGATACAAAACTGTAAGAGGTGTAACCCCAGGACAGGAAGTGGGTTATTGGCAGGGTTACGAGGTGAAAATGATTTGATGCCATGGAAGCGCTGCACAGCACTTAGGTACTATGAATAGGTGCAATCAAAGACTGGCAAGAAGGAAATAGCAGAATTATGTTGTGTTCATAGAAGACCACTGGAGGTGGACTGAGGACAGCACAAGAGAGCAAAACTGGAAAGGGGAACTTCAACTTTAGATTTATTGGAATAGATGCCAGAGGGAAAAAACTCACCAGATCTCTCTGATCTTCCTGCACCAAATCCATCTTGTGAACCAAACAGAAAACCTTGGCATCAGGGGAATTCTGCAAGATAGCTTCTAAACAGGACTGATAGTAATGCATGTCCTTTTCCAGCTCGCGACTCTCCACGTCAAAAACATAGATGAGAACTTCAACGTTGCGGAAGATATTGTCACGCTGACTGGTGAAGTAATTCTCCATGAAGGTGTCTTGACTGTTATGTTATTGCACAGGAGGGTGAGAAAAGAAAACAGATTACTTTATCGCCTCTGCAGTAATGACATTTCATTCTTCCTAATCTCTGAAGTAAGAAAAATAGAAACAAGGATTGCCTCCAATAACCTTTGTGTGCCCTGTGTGGATCAGGCTGTAGATGGGAAGTGATGTCTTTATAATTAGCGTTACAGTACTATCTGATACCTACTTGTGAATATTTATGCCCGGGGTACTTCAACCTAATATGTTGTAGCTGTACATGACAACTATTTTTATTATTTATATGCAATTTATAACATGTAGATTTCTGTTTTATATTTTCTAATACAGTACATATATAGACCCTAGGATTTCAAAGCAGGAATCCCAGACTTGTATTAGTTGTATTGCATATGATAAAGGGCTAATGGAGCCTATGAAGCAAGGGTCTGTCTATGAACTATAGGATGTCTGAATTTCAAGATAGCTCATTTGTCCAGCCAATGAACAAAAGCCAAGACTATGAAATTGAATGCCATAGCTGTGGGGGAAGGGGAAGGCATAGGGGTAAAGTGAGAGAGCGAACAGAAATGAAGATAAAAGAATGGAAAGGATATAGCAAGAGCAAAGAAAAAATGGAAGGAGGGGGAAACAAGAAGGTAAAAGAGTAGCAAGTGCATTTCCTACATTTCCTACCCCTTTATTTTACAATTTGATACAAAGTAAACTCACGGCTACTGGATCTGATTGGTTAAATGCTAACAAAGAGGTACAAATCTTCTTTCAACCTGCAGCTCTGCTATTCAGGGGCTGCAAAACACTAATACCAGGTCAGTTTCAGGTACCCTTGCTGCTTCCACTCACAAATACATTTCATGAGAACAGAGCTATTTTGGTTTATCTCTTATTTCTGCCTGGTAGCTTTATTATAAACTTCTCTGCGTTATTTTTGCTTCAGAAAACTTTACTTACCCGCCACAATCCCAAAGATTTAATACTAGGTTCCCCAAGAACCGCACATGAGAGTGTTCCACATCAACTGCAAGAGAAACATTCAATAGTTATGTTGTGGCTGATGTTTGTTTACATCATTGTTTGTAAGATATTGGACAGAGGAAGCATTAAGTGTGGCCCGACATCACTAAAGGGCCCCACACAGGGTATGGTTCTGTTAGAGACAGGAGATATGCTATAGTGGTTGTTGGAGAGTTGAGCTATACTGTATTTTTAAAACATTCATAGACAGAAGCAGTGTTTCTCAACCAGGGTTCCTCCAGAGGTTGCAATGAGCAATTTGTGACTTTCAATGATCTTTTTGCCTATCTGTAAAGGTGATATTTTTCCCAGTGCCCAGCAACGTAAGAGGAATTCTTCCTACTGACCACCATACTAATGTACTGTGAAAATAGTAATTATATAGGAGACCTGAAAGTTTTTTCAAGGGTTGCCACTTGTTAAATAAGATCAATGCAAAATGATGGTATTATATTAGAATAGGAGGATACACCCAGCCTGCAGGAGCTCTGAAGCCACACAATAAGTAATAAAGGGCCACAGGTTGGGTACCAGGGGTTTACATCAATATGAAATGCTTTCCCTTCAGCTGGCACTTACTTGTTGCTCCCAAACGACGAGTGTCCCGTGCAATGTAATTTGCAAAGATGATGGATCTCATGCTGGTCTTCCCTGACCCACTCTTTCCCATTAAAAGAACCTGCAAAAGAGATCAGAATAAAAATTGTTGTATTAATACCATATGAATTCATGAATATGCAAACCCTATCATTAAAATGCCTGGATATGCCAGGTGTTCCCACATCCTCCCCTGAACTGCACATACCCGGATATGCCAGGTGTCCCCGCATCCCCCCCTGAGCTGCACATACCTGGATATACCAGGTGTCCCCACATCCACCCCTGAGCTGCACATACCCGGATATGCCAGCTGTCTCCGCATTCTCCCCTGAGCTGCACATACCCGGATATGCCAGGTGCCCCCACATCCACCCCTGAGCTGCACATACCCGGATATGCCAGGTGCCCCCACATCC